>NC_030424.2:9897500-9910000 GCF_001660625.3 Ictalurus punctatus | reverse complement strand
GACAGTAAATAAGAGAGTTACATGTCTCCCAGACGACAAAATACTAGCAATTTACGCCGATCATCCTGTTCAAAAGTTTACACCCCCCTGGCTCTTAACGTATCGTGTTGCCTTCTTGAGCATCAGTGAATGTTTGCACTTTATGTAATAGTCGTGTACGAGTCCCTCAGTTGTCCTCAGTGTGAAAAGATGGATCTCAACATCATATATCCGCTGTTGGAAAGGGCTCGAATATACAGAAGATGCTGGAAAAGTAAAGAATGTGCAGGACCTGGAGGATTTTTCTGAAGAACAGTGGGCAGTTTATCTGCTCAGGACAAACAAGGGACTCATGAACAACTATCACAAACAAACACAGTCGTGGATCATCCAGGTAACGACACGCAGTATTAAGAATCAAGGGTGTGTAAACTTTTGAACGGGGTCATTTGTGTAAATTCCGTTATTATTGTGTCTTGTGGACTATTTGTAAACATCTGTTATGTAAAATAGCCTATTCAGGACAGAACTAAATGAATAAACAAACACCAGGCAATTTTTATGATCCGTCTTATTTCTGTAAAACATTTAGCAGATTGCGCAAGGGGTGTGTAAACTTATGACCTCAACTGTAAGTAGGCTAAAAAGCAACCTCGTCGAGTCTGACTAACGTTCTCATTTCGGCTCCGTGACGTGTGTAAATGTGAGGTGACTGTGTGCCGTGCTAGAAATATAGAAATATTGAACGTTTTTGTGCTTCACTGTACCGAGTTGTGCTTCAGTTGTGTTTCCACATCCTGAAAGATTATCTAGCATCTGTTTAAGCATATTAATACCCCTGGTGAAAACGGTTCAGACCACGTCCTTGATTCAGGTAGTGAGGAGGGGGGGGGGGGGGGGGGGGGGGTACGTCGTCGACTGAAGGTAAGGTTATATGAACTAACTGGAGTGTGTTATGATCAAATAAACAGATACAGGATCTGGGGAGTCCTGAGTAGCGACAGAAAAGCTCTATCCTCGAGAGATTCCCGACGAGGCCACGGTCATCCTCAGTCAGGAGTCAAGAGGGTAGAATTAGCTGTGCTCTCCGAGGGGGGGGGGGCAGCATACTCTGCTTGTCAATCACATTGACGACAGCCAATCGCCGGCCTCTGTGAGCTCGTTTATTCCTCCGAGCGTTGCGCTGCTGCCCCGTGTCGCAGCGTGAGAAGCAGTTTGTAGGATGTGGAGAGTGTTAGCTCTCACCTTCTCCAGTGTGGACGGGGGGGGGGGAGCAGGACAAGCAGACAGGTGGAAGGAAAGACGGACAGACAGAAGGACAGACAAAAAGTCAGAAAGAAAGGCAGACAGACAGAAGGAAAGAAAGACAGACAGAGACAGACAAAAGGAAAGACAGACAGAAGGAAAGAAGGAGACAGACAGACAAAAGGAAAGACAGACAGACAGAAGGAAAGACAGACAGACAGAAGGAAAGACAGACAAAAGGAAAGAAAGAAAGACAGACAGACAGAAAGAAAGACAGACAGACAGAAAGAAAGACAGACAGACAGAAGGAAAGAAAGAAAGAAAGACAGACAGACAGACAGAAGGAAAGAAAGAAAGAAAGACAGACAGACAGACAGAAGGAAAGACAGACAGACAGAAGGAAAGCCAGACAGACAGAAGGAAAGCCAGACAGACAGAAGGAAAGACAGACAGCCAGCCAGACAGAAGGAAAGACAGACAGACAGAAGGAAAGACAGACAAAAGGAAAGAAAGAAAGACAGACAGACAGAAGGAAAGACAGACAGACAGAAGGAAAGACAGACAGACAGACAGACAAAAGGAAAGAAAGAAAGACAGACAGACAGACAGAAGGAAAGCCAGACAGACAGACAGACAGAAGGAAAGCCAGACAGACAGAAGGAAAGACAGACAGACAGCCAGCCAGAAGAAAGAAAGAAAGAGAGCCAGTCAGACAGGAAGTCTGTTTGTCCTGGACGCAGGGGCGAGGGATGTGTCCTCTGCTCGTGTAGAATGCCTCAGCTTTCAGAAATATCCACTTTAATTATATCTGTTTTCTTTCTTCACATAAAGATTACAGAACATTAAAAGCTATTTAAAGCTGTGAAACAGCGACTTCACAGAAGAAGATCAAGACGTATAACGCTGCCTCGGAATTTCCATCGACTCCTAGACTGCAGCAGGTTTCCAGTAATAACACACACCTCACACACTCCCTCCAAACTCCTGCACCTCGCGCTACTGTACACCGTACACACTCAACACTCCAGCTGCAGTCTCCACACACACGCCACACCTCCAATCAGCACATCCTGTCATCTTAACCGTCTCCGTTATCAACCTAAACCGGCCCCATGCCCCACAACGTGGCATCTGCTGATCTGAGGCTCACGCAAAAAACAGGAAGCTTCAGCGTCTCCTGCCAGGAAGTTCAGCGAGAGCGCTGCGTTTGGCACGGACACCGTGTTATCTGGAACCGCCGATCGGCTATCGCGTCGGCAGAGCGAGTACACTGTTCAGCTTTCCGAGACGCTTTAGGTCGGCGTTGGAACCCGCTGCGTTTGTGACGGGCCCGACACGCCACTGCGTAATGATCTGCGTGCGGAGACGCACGTGACTCGGAGGAAAGGTCTGTGCACACGTGTGTACTGCGATAGAGTGTACACGCAGAGATCTGCTGATTTTACAGCTGTTGTCAGATAGAGATAAATTGGAGATAAATGACTGTGCGAGTGTGCGTGTGTGCGTGCGAGAGTGTGTGTGTGTGTGTGTGTGTTTGTAGACCTGTCAGGCCCTGATAGAGTGCTTATACATGCAGAACAGCTGCAGAGCTCAGGGATGCTAAAGTGGAATATAATGAAGAGCAAGATTCTAGCACTCAAAAGAGAATTCATCTCTATCTGACAACTTACTTCTGACACACACACACACACACACACACACTTCATCTCTATCTGACAACTGCTGCACTGCCTAAGCTGCACTAAACAGTGTTCGTGGCACCACCATCCTCTCTCTCTCTCACACACACACACACACACACATCTATCACATTAAAAAACATCACCACCTAACGTTTCCGCCCTATTCGACAACACCCTCAATGACTACGTTTACACGGACAGCAGTAATCTAATCACTGACCTTATTCTGAATAAGACAATAATGTGATTAAGGTGTTTACACGGGTCGCTTTTAGAATACTCCTTTCATGTTCCCGTGTTACATGTTATAGAACATAGATCGATTAACAGCACACGTCATTACGTCACCGCACCACGCCGTCCCTCCAGAATTTCACGTATCGACATACAGTCCGTCCTCGTTATGGTACCGCATACCGTTTCGGTGTTTTTATTTGACATTTTTACGAAAGCATCAAGTGTTATCAAGGTTATTGTTATATTAGTCATGCTGTACGTGCACATCGATGACTGCTTACCTGCTGTATAGCGGCTGAGATACATGTATAATCACCAACTATGTAGTAGGTAAGTACGCGGTTCGGGACGCAGCCGTGCTGTCTCGTTTAGCGTCTGTGCCGTGTGTGTACGTGTCCCGTCACAAAACGCGGTGAAAACTCCCACACGACGTTAATAGTGTGATTAAGGTGTGTGCATGTCTGTAATAGACGTCCGTAATACGATTAAAACAGGAACACTCCACACGTCGTAATTCCATTTGGAGTATGACTTTAGCCGCATTAAGGTCATCGATAATTATTAAACGTAATTAATAATTATTAAACGTACCGAGTGACACCTAAGATCCATGTTTCGGTTTTTTTTGCCGATGGGAACACCTTTCTCGAACGTCCAAGTGCGACACTAAAACGTCGAAGCCGAACGAGCCGACTCAGCGGGATATTAAAAACACCGTTTGACAGAAACGCTTACACAGCACTCCGAGACCCTCTCCCTCTTTTCAAACCGGACTGGCGGACGGGACAGAAACCCGAGCTGTTCGACGATCGGGCGGCGGATTTCGCTGAGCACAGATGTGCACGCCTCGTAGTTACGGCTGACGGCTCTGCGCTACGGCGGGAGGGGATTAACGTGAAGGTGTCCGGGGCTTCGAAGTGGCGTTTCTGTTACTTCCCAAACGAGGGGTGCTAATATTTTCCGTGAGCTAGGAGTCCCGTTCGGACAAGCCGTGTATAAATGAATCGGTTATTCTACTACGGGCGGTGTTTGTTTTTGAAAAACCTCTCACGTGACCTTCGAAGAGGTCTGTTCGGAGGTCGTGATTTGAGACACAGCCCGCGACGACGATCCCGACGATAGCGGAAGGCCTTAAAAAGTGTCTCATGAAGCTCATGAGATGTGCAGCGTTATTCGACGTGTTGACGCGATTTCCACCGAGACGGGATGTCAGGACGGGACATTAAGAGTGCTTAACTCCTCCCCTTTTTTAAAGATCCAATAGAGTTCAGCTTACCTCACTAAGCCGTACTTGACGGTTAGGAACGTCGATTGTTATTTTCTTTCATATAAATATTGGACGTCTGATTCCAGAGAGCATTTTCACAGGACGTAAAATCTGATGAGAAGCTCACACACATGCAGAGTGATGTCATCACGATCGTCGGTCCGTATTGGTGCAGAGAGACAGACTGCACTTTCCAGAATGCACTAGCTTCTAGAGAACCTAAAGCTGAACACGTTCGTACTAAGAGCCACGAAACGTCGGTTTAGATTTCATGGGGACTTTAAAGCGCACCTATTATGGTTTTGAAACGCGCCGATTTTGTTTTAAAGGTCTCATACGATAGATGTACACGCGTCCGAGGTCAAAAAACACTTTAACGCGCTCGTGATTTAAACCGCGGCATTACTTTCCTCCCCGGTGATACAAACGACTCGTTCAATGATCCGTTCTAAACGATTCGTTCTAGACTCCTCCTTTCAGAGCGCATACTCTGCTCTGATTGGTCAGATGTCCCAGTCTGTTGTGATTGGTCTACCGCTGTCAGCGCGTTTCAGAAAGGACACGCCCACTACCATAACGACTTTCGGCTCCGTCTGTCAGCGAGCAGCCGATGAAGACCGGAGGCGGGGCTTTTTGTTGTAAACCTACGTAGGTTAGTACAGGAAGTGAGTCTGGAGTCACTGACGACTCGTTTCAGCAGTTCAGAATCGCTTCCTTCTTTTGGGAGACAATAACTCTTTGTCCTGCGCTTTGATTTGTGAAACGTTGCAGACCTTTTTACATTCACAAACAGCTCTATGACACACTACACGAAAGGTAAATATCCGACAAACCATAATAGGTGCACTTTAATAGAGACCGAGCTCGTCGGTGTGTTGATTTTACAGACTTGGCAACTGATGAATTTCGCTTTTGAAGTCTTATGGATGTACGCGAGATAATCAGCGAGTATGGGAATAATAATGGCGCTCCTGATCCCACTGCTAACCGCGTGTGCACGCTTCTAAAACAGACCAGGCCGCGGCACGTCGAGCCGTTTCACAGACTGGTGACCGAGTGCCATGGTATAAATCTGGAATTAATAAATAAATAAATAAAACGTAGGATGGTCAAGGCTTGGGGGTTGACTGCCCAAGAAGTTTGGGAACCCGTGTGCTACGAGAACAACATGCAAAACACCAGCTCCCTTAGTCTCCCGAAGTCTAAACATACTGCTACAGCATCTCCGCAGCATGGCGAGAAACGGAGAGTTTATTGACGGTCCCTGTCGCGCTCCCGTCTAAAGAACCCCGGTCCGCCTCCGAGATTCGGCGAGAGAAGACGTCGTCGCGGGTGTCCTCGTTTTTTCGTTTTTGAACAGGGGTTGACTTGTCTCGTGTGGAGGATGGGCTTCGACTTTACAGGACGAATGAAAAACGTTCACCGGATGATGAAAGATGTTCTCTACGGCCAAACAAGGAGTAGTGCGACGAGAGTGAGTGGGGGAAAGAGAAAAAAAAAAAAAAAAGAATAAAAAGAAGGTGAGAGGGAACAGGGGACATGAAAGAGAGCGAGAAACATGTGAAACTGAAAGTGGGGCTAAGTGAACCCAGTGCAGACAGAACAAAAGCAAGCAACAGACAGAGAGAGACAGAGCGAGAGAGAGAGAGAGAGAGCGAGAGAGAGAGAGAGAGAGAGAGAGAGAGAGACCCTTTAGTGTACTAGCCATGGCCAAAGGCGAGAACTTCCTGAGAGAGCAGCCGCTGCATTCTGTCCTCTTCCATTCATCTCCCAGGATAAGGAAAGAGCACAGGACGCAATGGTGACTCTGTGTGTGTGTGTGAGAGAGAGAGAGAGAGAAGGAGGGGGGAAAGCAGTGAGAGTGTGATGAGGGAAAGGGGAAAGAGAGGCAGGCAGGCAGTAAGGTGGAGGATTAAAGGAATTAAACTCTTAAAAAACTGGGAATGGGGTGCTTTTGTTGTCTTTTTCCTGGGTCACCCCCCTCTCTCGCTCTCTCTGCACTGGCATCCTGCAGCTGTGCCAGCCACCGCCGCGCCCAGCATCTCAATGAGTCTCCCATCATCAGCGGAACCCCATCCACGCCGTCCCCCATCGCGTCTACGCTCTGGGCGACCCACACACGCACGCCACGCTCAGCCTCCGCCTCGGCCTCCCTCTCTCTCGGCTCTTTCCCTCCTTTCTTCCCCTCTTTTGTTGGCCTCCTTTTTTTCCCCTTTCTCCCCTGCAGCTGGATTGGACAGAGCGTTTGGCAGTCACCCCCCCTTTTTTTTTTTTTCTTCTCCCCTCTCTCTCTCTCTCCCTTTTTCTGCCACTGGGGTGGGCGCTGCTACCGCTACAGGAAAGGGAAAAAAAATAAAAAATGGGGGGAAGGAGGATGAAGAGAGGACCCGGCCCCTGTTTCTCACGCTCGTAAGAAAGCCCTCGCTTCTTCTCGTCGGCCAGAGGCACCTGCTGATTACCATAGAGACGCTGTGTGAAGGCCCGGCCCTCCTCCATCATCTCCCCCTCCGGTTTAAACTCCGTTTCAAATCCACCCCCCCCCCCTTCTTTTTTTTTTCCCTTTTGGTAAACAAGCGCTCGGTGGATTAGTTAAATGGGCTGCTGCACAGGAAACAAATAAACAAACAGGGGGGAGAAAACGCAATCCCGTAGTCTTAAAGGCCTTCGGTACAAATCTGCAGGACGCTTACTAGAGGACGGACCTCTGCATTCATCACCGCTTTTTTTCCCCCCTCTCTCAGCGCAAATCTAAACAAATTAAATAGATAAATAAACAAATAAATAAATAAATAAATAAAGACATCTCGCCGTCTTTTGGGGTTTTTACAGCCTCGATTTGTTTTAAAGCATGTGTCAATAATTCTCGGGGGTTCACGTCCACTCCTGTAGATTCTTATCGATGTTCTCCTTCTGTCTTCGAGAAAGCGATACGGCTCCGTTAAACTCCGACGGCCGAAGGATGAAAACTATTAGCGTACATCAGGGCTGCACCTAACGATTACTTTCGGGGACCGATTATTTACTCTCTTTTCCGATCGATTGGGAAAGGGGGGGGGGGGGGGCGCAAACTTTCGGTTCCAGTTTTCCGTTTATTTCAAATAACATCCACAAACTGAAATGTTACAAATATAAACTTCCGACTAAAACGTTACACACGCCAGAAGATATATATATACTGTTCGTTCAGGACCGTAGTTTAATTCGGTGCTTTTCGCGTACCCATAAAAATAACGCGTAAATACTTAGATATAAAATAAATGAAGTATATAAACACTAAAACGGTCACCGTCGGTGATTCTGGGTGTCTGCTAATGCTAGCGTGCGTACGATGTCATGTACTGTCGACCAGGAAGCGGCTTATACTTCCGGTTAGTAAAAAAAAATAAAAATAAAAATAAAAAAAAACAGCGCTAGTGATATATTTGAGACGATATTACCTTTCTAAAATCCACACACTAGGCGGTAGAGTACATAGTGCATAGTGTAAGTGTACAGGACGTCATTTGGGCCGGGGCTTTAGTGCTTACTCTCCGAAGCGTGTTTTTCCCGGAACGGAACGAGTAGACGTGTCCCGTGCCGCGCAGACCGGCTGATCGATAACGAGATTCGTCGACTCGACACCTTTACGGGGCGTTATCTTGCTCCGGTCAAAAGCGACTACTTCCTGTATTGCTACGTTGAGACCTTAACGTGTACGCATGTTATTAGACTTCCCACCTTTTACACGCACGCACGCACACGCGATCACGATGACTCCGATCGGTGGAAATCTCTTAAACGACTTTATTTGATGGGGAGACGCTGCCTACGCTGGAAATACTACGCCTGGGGCTGGGCGATACCGCGCCAGAGAGAAAGAAAAAAAGCCAATAACTTAACGTTTAACAGAAAACAACAAACTGCAGGAGCTGATCTCCAACATGGCCGAGATACCGGACTCCACAGTCGCTGGTAATAGCAGGACACCTAGAGTAAGATCTTGAGAGGAAAAGCAGCAGAACGCTGCAGTGCTGTGGCCAGCCGCTGAAGAACGCAGAGCTGATGATGGATGTGTGGGACGGATGAGTGCGGTGCCGATCGGAAGCAGCCTGCGCAAAACACTCTGGGAAGACAGCGGGGACTCTGGACTGGCAGAGGGAGGACGGAGAGAATGCAGAAGAATGTGGGGGGGGGTGGAACGAATGTTTATATGAAGTATGGGAAAGCAGGGATTTCAAACTGGCAGAGAGTGGAGAGGGAGAGAAAGACTTCTAGCTCTTCTCCACCAAACGGAAACACGGACCCGCGATTATCCCGGTTGAGCACGTTAGTCGCTTCCCCACGGAACTGAGAGGAGGGCGCCGAGGTTATACGCCGCGCTCGGATAAAATGAGGCGGCCGTGGCTTTCGGACGAACGCCGGACGAACGCGCGCCGGGGTGCCGATACTTTAGTGAAACCAGAGAGACGTTTGAGCTCAAACGTGATCGGGGAGGGGGACATTAGCGAGAAAAAGGAAACGCAGAGAAAAATGACTTATCCTTGCAGCGCGGTTGCAGAGCAGGAGGCTTTGGCACAGAAAAGTAAGCACACAGCAGGCTGACTGCGACAGAGGTGGGTCTTGCTGGTGTGCGTACACACACACACACACACACACACACACACATCCTCCCGACAGCTACACCCTGGCAATTTACATCTCTCCAGCACATTTAGCAAGGGCCCGTCTGCTCTCACTCAAGGCCCTGCTGGCCTCCAGACAGCAGACAGAGCGCTCTCATCACGGGGAGCCCGACACCGTCCTCAGAGGAAACGTCCCGATTCTCGCTCCATTCACCAGAGGAGGAGGAGGAGGAGGGGGGGGGGGCGGGGTCGGGGAGAAAAATAAAACCTCCTGGGCGCTGGGTAGGAAAACCCAGTCAGCACTTTCTGCTACTTTTCTCTCATCACATAACTACGATCTCTTTAAGTGCATCATCATCACCATGACAACGGTGTACAGAAAGTGTCGTCGTTTTTTTTTGTTGTTTCCCCCCCCCCCCCTCCTCTCTCTCTCTCTCTCCGCACGTGCGTTACGCGAGAGATTCGACAGTGACGGACCCTTTCCGTGCAGTCTAGAGAGCATCCTTTAATACACAGGATGTGTGTTCGCTGATGAATGGGCAGGGAGGAAAGGAAGAAAGAAAAAAAAAAAAAATACAAAAAAAAAAATACAAAAAAAAAAAAAATAGGAGCGAGAGAAGGGGGGAGAGGCGGAGAGGGAGGAGGAGGAGGAGGAGGAGGAGGAGGAGGAGGAGGGGCTGGCCTGGCTGTGAAGTTGGCCGCTGTTTAGAACCGTGTCGCTATGGCATGGTGCTAATCATGCGGTTAAGAGCACAGAGAATGTGAATGAACGAGCGAGCGAGCGAGAGAGAATGAAGCAGAAGGAAGGAAACCAGAGAGAAGTTTATATAATCAGTAGCAAACAAGAAATGAGCAAGAGGTGAGATTTGTGCACACAAAAAAAAAAAAAAAAAAAAAAACCCTGAACGTACACACACACACACACACACACACACGCACAAACTAATGCCTAAGTTATACCACTGGGGCTTCCACAGTATAATGCACAGGTGTGCTCTAATCACATGACCAGCGTGGAGCTAGTAAGCCCACGTGCACGAGTCTGGACTTGCGTTTGACCGACATAATACACATCAGACGAAACTCCGGGCTTACAAAGACTGCAGTCGTTGTCTGGCGGGTGTATTTTTGGCCAGCTAGCTTGTCCGCTCAACCGGTTTCATATGTTACACCACATTAATCGCGCCCTCAGAGCCGAGAGGCAGTGGGACGTTACTGGTTTCGGTGGCAATTTGTTTTTCTTTCTCGCTCAAACTAGCTTGACCTTCACAAGAGGTTACAAACGAGCAGCGATCTGCAACTTTTTTTTTTTCCCTCTTCGAGAATAAATCGATAAGGAACATCTCCCTACACCGCTGCTGCTTGTGGAATGTGGCCTTGTCGAGGGGTCCGGTGTTCCGTGTTTGATTAGCTGGCATGGCTCGGGCGTGTGCGTGACGTCGACGCTCGAGCGAAACCTAGAGGAACTGCGAGAGACTCCGTTCTCCTTCGGGACGATACGGAGGGCCCGGAGCTCCGTGCGAGAGCTTCCAGAAACTGTCCCAGGCTGAGCGCCGTCGCTCGTCGCCTGCCGTGTGAACACGGTAAAACGTCGGCGTCAGTAGAACTGAATGGCTCTTGGGTTAAGAGCTTCCTGTGGGACTTTCTCCAGGCCTCGTCGTTCGTAAGGTTTATTCTAACCGTGCTTGGCCCGCGGGTCTCTTCGACGCGCTACTGATTCCACTTAAACGGAACGTTCATGTTTATTGACGTGGAGCGCCGTTTTACCCGAAGCGTCTCCGAGGCCAAGTCAAATACAGCACGGGTGCCGTTGAGGGTCTCGCCGGGAACCCAGTGGTGGCTCCTGGGATTTGCAGCTTGTGGGAAGAACCACTGGCTGAAACACCTGCTAATAGTGGGACGAGGAAAGTGAACACATGGAAGTAGAACGTCCACGTGGAATTTCACCCGTGCTTCCCATGTCCGCTTGGGTCTCCTCCGCTTTTCTCAAAAACACGCCGGTAAGTGCATCGGCCTAGATTTGAACGACGCGCAAACGTGTGCGCGCTAAGCAGGCGTCCCGTCCCGGGTTCCTGGGATCCGGTCTGAACGGACGGATGACTTGATGACGTCAGACGTGGCCCGCAGCATTTCTACAAAGCGCCAACGGGCTTTACGACACAGACATTCTTCGTTCCGTGTGAAGACACAGCTGTTCCCTTTCGTTTACGCACGGCCGCCTCGAGGTAGTACCAAATGGAACCTGGTGTGAACCATCAAGTCAAATGGAAGTTCCTTCGACCGGGGGGAAGCCACTCTGAACCCCCCCCCCCCCCTAAAAAAAAAAACAAACAAAAAAACCCACAACCCCCGCACTTTGAAACCCGAAAACGGCGTTGCCGTGTAAACGGTCAGCCGAAACGCATCGAGAGTTTCCCGGGTTCGCGGTTCAAAACGCTGTCGTGCAAACGGTCCTTCGGAGAGAGACCCGAAACCTCGCGTCGCCTTGCGATCGGGGCCGGGATCTCGCGAGGCGATTACAGCAAAACATCTGAGATGCTGTTGAGGCAAAAAACCACAAGGCTTTTTATTTATTTATTTATTTATTCATTCATTCTTAAAGATGCACAGCGAGGAATTTATTCGGTAAACGTGCTTCCGTTGTAGTTTATGCGCGGGACGTCTTATCGAGAAGCAAAAGATAAATAAATAAATAAATAAAAACGCGTCCGCCTCGATTGAGCGCGTACGTTTTGGTCATCTTGAGGCGCATTTCGGAGATTTCTCGGAGAACACGGATCGTGTTGCGAACATCTCGCGGAAAGGAAGGAGGAGGAGGGAAAAACAAAGCGTCGTGTTTATGAGTAGGGGATCAGAGTGACCATGGAGAAAGGGTGTCAGGCTCCGATGGCCTCCCGCGCAGTGGGAGGTTGACGCGGAGAGGACTTGACAGCGACGTGACACTGAGTCAGACTTGCCGCGAGGCCTTTTGCTCTAGCTGATAGAAACGCCTGCCCTCCGATCAAATCACACAGACACTTGGTGTCATCTCGCTGCGCGCGGCTGCTGGCTTCCTGAAACGTTCGATGGTCAATAAGGACTGGATGGGATGGGGGGAGGAAGAGCGAGAGAGCGAGAGAGCGAGAGAGAGAGAGTGTTGTGCGTTCTGACAGGATCAGTGTAGCATCTGTGGTCATTTATATAAATAAATAAACAAACACTTATGGAAATAAGAGAACGGTCCAGGTGACATTCCCAGTGAACCTTTGCGCACTGTCGCCTCAGGTTCCAGGACTGCGCGCCGACGTATCCGCCTCACGTCGCGTCCGGACGTGGCGTGCTTTCCGAGATGCTTTTCCGCTCGCCCCGGCTGTACAGAGTGCTCGTTACTGTAAATCGCGTGCGGCTCGGGTGCTAGAGCGGGTCGTCCACTAACCGTAGGGTTGGCGGTTGGATTCCCGGCCCGGGTGCGCGTGACTCCACGTGTCCTCGCTAAAAACGTATTTACTG
>NC_030424.2:9882500-9892500 GCF_001660625.3 Ictalurus punctatus | reverse complement strand
ATGTAAAATAGTCCATGTTATTACAGCCAAGTTCTCTTGTTCAAAGTAGTTACAGTGTTCAGAAACACTTTTGATCATTCATGATCCACACCTGTCTGTTATATAGTTTTATAAAAGTTATTTTAAAAAAATTAAATAAATAATAATAAAAAAAATCATAAAAGTTATGGAAAGTACACAAAATCCATCTATCAAAACAGATTATAGATTAAGTCACACACATACATATGTATATATGTGTGTGTATGTATATATATATATATATATATATATATATATTTTTATTGTGTGTGTGTGTGTGTGGATATATATATATATATACACATATATACACACACATATATATACACACACACACACAAACACACACATATGTATGTATATATACATACATATATACATATACATATATACATATATATATATATATATATATATATATATATATATATATATATATACACACACACACACACATATATTGGGGGGGGGGGGGGGGGGGCATGCGTCATGATAGGGGAGGCTTAGGGCGGTTTTAGTTACAAAAGGTTGAGAAGCTCTGGTCTACTAGTATAGTCTGAAATGGAACAGCGGCGGGTTTTTTTACTAACCGGAAGTATAAGCCGTTTCCCTTCCGACGGCACACGACGTCAAGCACGTGTTAATGCGCCGCTCCTCGAATACCCAGACTGCCCGCGGTCCCTATGAGACGGAGGCGTGATCGTCGAGTGACGGCGGAAGAAAGGGTGCGATTCGAGTCCTCGGACACAGGCGAGCGTTTTCGATTAAACGCCGTGAAGGAGACTGCGACCTGCAAAGTGGAGCCCGTGTAGCACGAGAGAGATGCACGAGCACAAACCTGCGTGGGCATCCAAAATGCTCCGCGGTGCGCAAGGGGAACGGGCGCGGATCGCTTAAGAGGTTTCGTTTATGTCGGGATTATGGCCATCGGATGCTGTATTCGCAGCGCGCTTGCAGTGGCAGTTCTGTTGTTTATCAGAACGGGAGAGATCCGTGTTAGTGACGAGGCCGCGCTGCTCCTCTTTCTTATATATATATATATATATATAAATCTGAACAGAGCTGTGTTAAAAAAACGTCAGACTAAAACTTTAACACACTCAGTTTGTGGATTTTATTTAAAACAATATCCGATTTATCCGATTATGAAAATGATCGTTAGGTGCAGCCCTACTACTCACAGCATTCCGGCAAGGACGCGCTGGAGAAAGATGGAAGTACACACCTCGTTTGTGGAGCCATCCCTCCTTCACGATCACCACGTCTGTCATGCTGGACGGAGGAAGACGGTCAGCGTCTCAGAGGGAGAGCGGCAGCTCCGAAGCCCACGATCTCCTTCACTTGGGCAAGGAGCCTCTTCTCAAAGGTTACCTGGACGAGCACAGATCAGAATACACCTCCGTGTTTAATAAATCACGTTTACAAAAACACGTTAAATACAGTTTGTGCTGTATGAGAAACCCATGTGCTTCCAAACACACACACACACACACGTTGGAAAACTCTCTCCACACCCACACAGCACAATGGCGTGATGCGGCCCAGCGCCAAGCGGAGCTACCGTGAGGCCCCGAAGCGCTTTATTCCTCTTACGCCACAGCCATTTCAAGACATAATTGCACATCCATCATACTTTTAACCACTTATAGTTGCTTGCAATTTTGTGAAACATCTGCGGGACAAGTTAGTTCCTGTTATCACTCGCAACACATCAGCTATAAACAGCAGTTCCCCTCTCAGCCTCGCTTTTCTCTCTTAAAGTTAAAAGGACCCCCCCCCCCCTATTTATTTATTTATTTATTTATTTATTTATTTATTTTTTTTAAAAGCAGCTCGTCATGTTCGATATACAGGAACGTCCTCGGGCCTGAAGACCTTCCCCGTGAATGGCGATTATTTGTGAATCGTATTAGAACGAGTGCACTGATATAATCCTGTGCTTTGAGTCACAGTCAGAACCACACAACCTCAACGCTCCGCCTGGAGAATCCGACAGTGCTGTGGTGCGTTACACTTCCAAAACTGCCAGCACGGTCCTCTGTATCATCGCTGCTACTTCCACCAATAATATTACATATACACAGTCGTGCCTAAAAGTTTGTACACCCCGTGCAGATCTGCTACATCTTAATACTGTTCTAACAAAATAAGACGGATCGAAAAAATAATCCCACGGGTTTTATTTAGATCTGTCCCGAAGAAGCCATTTCACATATCCCATGTTTACACAGAGTCCCACAAGACAAGATAATAGCGGAATTTATTTCAAATAAAAATTTTTTTTATCTGATTCAAAAGTTTACACACCCTTGATTCTTAATACTGTGTGTGGTTACCTGGGATGTTTGTTTTGTTTTGTATTGTTTTCCTCCTCGGAGACATGCAACTCTCTTATTTAGTATCTGAAGGGCAGTACTAAACGGGGGAAAAAAAAGATCTTTAAACAATTTACACATTTAAAAAAAAACAACATGAATGTGTGTGAAAATCCCAGGAGTTTAGTCGTTTCTGAAATACTCCAACCAGCCCATCTGCTCCCAACATCATCTGTATTATCATACGTAATACGTACGTGACATCGGATCACCCCCCCCGCCCGAGTATAACATCCTTGTCTCGTTCGTTTAACTGGGTTCTCTCTCGGATTGATGCGGAAAGGGAAAATTCTGAAGAAGACTTTAAGCACTACTGTAAGTTGGTGTGCAAGTCAGAGTAGGCGGATGCATCGTTTGACCGTCGGCGGCGACCTCACGCTAAATTATCTGGAATTCGAAATAACAAGCGCGATTTCCTGAGTTATGACGAAAAGATAACGTTACTCATAAAGTTTCATACACGCTGGCTTGCGTTTCTGACTGATGTCCTCGATCATCGGGACTGATAAAATAAATAAATAAATAAATAAATAAAAAAGCGACGCCTGAAGGCTTGCACGATCATTGCTGAAGTGCATAACATATCCCTGATGCCAGATTATTATTATTATTATTATTATTATTTTGAAATCAGCTTTACCTGTTCATTTGTGTTAGGAGTACTTAATAGTCATACTTAAATGACTAAGTTCAAAAGCCAAGAAATAAAAGAACAAGCCTAAAAATATCAGCCCGAGCGCACAGGATAAGCCGGAAATAAATATATAAACATCTCTGTGCACTTGGTGTAGCGTGATCTCCGTGGAGAACTACGGCACCAGAATCCCCGCACCTGTTTCCCAGTGGGGGGATGTTTCAATTTGCACCATAATTTGATCATTTGTTCATTTCTAGGCATAACCAACGACAAGGAAATGCTCAATTACCATCCAATTTATCTTCATCTAACGTAGCAACAGCTGGGTTTTTTTTTTGCTTTTTTTTTTTTAAGTATGTAGTTGCCTGTAGTATTTAAAGGGTCATGAAACCGCCTTCTTTCGGCTCAAGTCTACCTCTCGATGTTTTTGAAAAATGCGGTTTAAATGGACGTGGATGGCCGTGCGAAGAAGGGAGGGGGCGTGGCAGAGAAAGGCAGGGGAGGGAGAAGGGGGCGGGCCTTCAGAACACTCACAATAAAGAAAAAAAAGTTTTGCAGATGAGGCAGCAGTACGCAGGGCTCTGATGAGGCAGAGGACTTCTCTCCTCCTGAATCCCCGGGGCTAAATGGAGACACGATAGACAGCAGTGCAGGTCCTCTACCCTGTCTATGTGAACCGTTAGACCTTGGCATGACTGTGGAGGAAAAGAAAACAAAACCGGAGGCAGCGTGGATGGGAGAAGTGTCGGAATGGGAGCTAGCTAATAGGCTCGAGCTTTACGATTAAAAGGTCTTCCCTTTGACGTGGATTCTCGTCCTACGCTTTTGTACGTGACGGCCCGTTGCGCTTTAATTAGCTCAAAAGGCAAGTAAAACTGTCGTGGTTAAAATTAATCACACGCCTCATTCGGAGGGATGGAAAAGTCCTCGGGACCGAGTACCACACCACCGTGTAGACGCAAACTGCTTCCACCCGCGCTAAGCTGGCAACACTGGTTTGCACTGACAGCTAGAGAAAACGCCGGCGAAGCTCCGCCTCTCCCCGGCGAAAAGAAAACGCAGAGAGAGAGAGAGAGAGAGAGAGAGGGAACGCGGGGTTTTCCACTTGTGCACATTCGATTTGAAAAAGCAATCAAATACACAGAGCACCCAAATGATGCCCTGCCCGTGTTTGGTTTCCTTCTTGAAAACAACTTGCGCCCGGCTTCCCCTCTCTCCACGCCCCCCCAGTGTTGAGGACCGCTGTTCTAGATAAACAATCGGCGGTTTCTCTCATTTTCTTCCCGCGAGAAAAGCGGACACCTCATCTGTTAAGCGCAGGGACGCACCTGAGTACGCACACTGCACTGAACGCTGATGCGGATCGACTACAACGGCAGAAGACCGTATCGGGTTCCACCTCTGTCGGCCAAGGACGGGAGTCGGAGGCTACTAGCGGGCACGGGCGCACGGGCGCACGGTCTCTCAAACCGTTTCGGAGAGACCTGTGCCGACTGTAGCCTCAGACTCCTGTTTGACGTGCTGTGTGTTCTGTTCCGAGCTTTTCTGCTCACCACGGGGGTAAAGTGTGGCTATTTAAGTTCCTGCAGACTTCCTGTCCACTCGAACCAGAACCAGTCCGGCCGTTCTCCTCGGACCTCTCACCAGAACGGTGTTTTCGCAGTTCCGAAGAACTGACACAGATTTTTTTTTGTAGGGCTGCACAAACAAACAAACAAACAAACAAACAAACAAACAAATAAATAAATAAATAACGATAAACTCAATAGGGCCGGGTAAAAAAAAAAAGATCCGTTCTCCGATCTTAATCGGTCTTCAGTTTAACGGAACGACGTGGATTCAGGAGATCCCCGGATCGTTTCTTAATGCGCGCGCTTTATCTAGAGGATGTGCATATTATCGATAGCTCTCCTCTCGTCCTCCACACGTCGCCATCTTTCACATCCCGGATTCTGAGAAGGCTTTAATTTCTTAAACACGTTCCACGTTGTTAATGAGTTTTACTGTTGCACGTTTACAAATGTTTTCATTCCATTTTTTTTTTTTACAGTAATGTGCAGTTTGTGCTTACCGTGTGCGCTGATGCACATATTTATGATTTCTTGTCACGATGCTTGCTACTCAAAGTAAAAGTAAAAAGTCATTAAACATGATTAATTATGTCATGATTAATTATGTCAGTACCCCCCCCAGTCAGTGACATCACTGTGGATTACACCCCCCCCCAGTCAGTGACATCACTGTGGATTACACCCCCCCCCAGTCAGTGACATCACTGTGGATTACACCCCCCCCCCAGTCAGTGACATCACTGTGGATTACACCCCCCCCCCAGTCAGTGACATCACTGTGGATTACACCCCCCCCCCAGTCAGTGACATCACTGTGGATTACACCCCCCCCCAGTCAGTGACATCACTGTGGATTACACCCCCCCCCCAGTCAGTGACATCACTGTGGATTACACCCCCCCCCCAGTCAGTGACATCACTGTGGATTACACCCCCCCCCCCAGTCAGTGACATCACTGTGGATTACACCCCCCCCCCCAGTCAGTGACATCACTGTGGATTACACCCCCCCCCCAGTCAGTGACATCACTGTGGATTACACCCCCCCCCCCCAGTCAGTGACATCACTGTGGATTACACCCCCCCCCCCCAGTCAGTGACATCACTGTGGATTACACCCCCCCCCCCCAGTCAGTGACATCACTGTGGATTACACCCCCCCCCCAGTCAGTGACATCACTGTGGATTACACCCCCCCCCCCCCCCCAGTCAGTGACATCACTGTGGATTACACACCCCCCCCCAGTCAGTGACATCACTGTGGATTACACCCCCCCCCCAGTCAGTGACATCACTGTGGATTACACCCCCCCCCCAGTCAGTGACATCACTGTGGATTACACACCCCCCCCCAGTCAGTGACATCACTGTGGATTACACCCCCCCCCCCCAGTCAGTGACATCACTGTGGATTACACCCCCCCCCCCCAGTCAGTGACATCACTGTGGATTACACCCCCCCCCCCCAGTCAGTGACATCACTGTGGATTACACCCCCCCCCCCCCAGTCAGTGACATCACTGTGGATTACACCCCCCCCCCCCCCAGTCAGTGACATCACTGTGGATTACACCCCCCCCCAGTCAGTGACATCACTGTGGATTACACCCCCCCCCCAGTCAGTGACATCACTGTGGATTACACCCCCCCCCCAGTCAGTGACATCACTGTGGATTACACCCCCCCCCCCCCAGTCAGTGACATCACTGTGGATTACACCCCCCCCCCAGTCAGTGACATCACTGTGGATTACACCCCCCCCCCCCAGTCAGTGACATCACTGTGGATTACACACCCCCCCCCAGTCAGTGACATCACTGTGGATTACACACCCCCCCCCAGTCAGTGACATCACTGTGGATTACACCCCCCCCCCAGTCAGTGACATCACTGTGGATTACACCCCCCCCCCCCAGTCAGTGACATCACTGTGGATTACACACCCCCCCCCAGTCAGTGACATCACTGTGGATTACACACCCCCCCCCAGTCAGTGACATCACTGTGGATTACACCCCCCCCCCCAGTCAGTGACATCACTGTGGATTACACCCCCCCCCCCCAGTCAGTGACATCACTGTGGATTACACCCCCCCCCCCAGTCAGTGACATCACTGTGGATTACACCCCCCCCCCAGTCAGTGACATCACTGTGGATTACACCCCCCCCCCCCCCAGTCAGTGACATCACTGTGGATTACACCACCCCCCCCCAGTCAGTGACATCACTGTGGATTACCAAGCCCCCCCCCCCAGTCAGTGACATCACTGTGGATTACACCCCCCCCCAGTCAGTGGCATCACTGTGGATTACACCCCCCCCCCCAGTCAGTGGCATCACTGTGGATTACACCCCCCCCCCAGTCAGTGACATCACTGTGGATTACACCCCCCCCCCCCCAGTCAGTGGTATCACTGTGGATTACACCCCCCCCCCCCCCAGTCAGTGACATCACTGTGGATTACACCCCCCCCCCAGTCAGTGACATCACTGTGGATTAAGTTCGTCCTCCGCCAATAGAAAACCCCGCTGCAGATCGAATCAAGCGCTTCCTGAATTTGCAGCCAATCACCGTAGAGTGGCGCAGGGATGGCGTCATTTTGTAGCTTTTTAGCGCTCGAGCTGCCAGTTTCGGGGAAATCGTGACACTGGCACGATGCTAAACGGCACTACAGAGGTTGTCGGTGGACATTAAAACCTCGTCGCGGCGAACAGGAAAAAATAAACTTTGCAGATTACACCATCGTGTGTCGATTCGCGTCTCGTCACGATAATCGCATCGCTACGCGCGTAAACTAACAGTCTAGTGTGAGATTATTGAAAATCGAGTGCAAAATCTTTATGGTCTATGATCTATGATGGCCCAGCCCTGCATCACTCTGTACAGTGCTGATAGGCGTATGCTCTTGGCAGCTGGTAATTTTGTAGCGTGGTTAAACAGGGGCATATTCCAAAACACGGTTTCCTTAGCTGATGAAAGAAGAGGACTTCGTTGGCTGACACAAGCGAAGACAGAAAAGTGTTGCGTGCCTGCTCACTCACTTCATGTCGACCTTCTATTCGCGGGACCCGAAACGCTCATTCCTATCGCGTTAGGACGTTAAACTTCTAGGGCACTTTGGGGTAAAGAAAGATTAAAAAAAGAAAAAAAAAAAAAAAAAAGGTTCAATGGTGAGAGAACAGGAAATCTGAAGTGACTAGGCACGCTAAGTACTCACACCACCAGCCCGCAACTTTCGACTTTCATGCACTGAACACGATTAATTAGCCACTTCCACGTACTATACCGTCGGTCTCTCCTACTCAGCATGCCAGGCAGCTTTCTGATCAGCCACACGGTCTCGAAAGGAAGCCCTACTTCATGACGAAGCAGTTTCGTCAAGACTTTCGCATGCACGACACTGTACGGAAAGCTCAACTTGACAACTCATAAACACCGAGCAATAAAACATACCTACTTTTACACGCTTCATTCGGAAGTATCGGATATTTAGACTCCGTCCCGATCGGTGGTATTCGTCAGCGTTCTTAGTCTCAGAAATAAAGAACATAAAATTATTAGCAACGCACCGATACTAAATTTCTCAGCCGATACCGATAACCGATTATTCAGAGTGACACCGGCCGATACCGATAACCGATACCGACGGTTCCGGCTTTTATACCTGACTGGTCTCATAAACAGAGAACACATTACTCTAATTAACACGAACACTTGAACTCAATTCTGAAGATTACAGTAAGATTTCTTAACTTATTGAATGTTATTCATTCATATTAACATTGACTGAACTCTAATAAACCTCCTGTTAGTCTCACATTCACTCACCACTAACACAAGCATTTCTACTGGTCATATACAACATCGACTTTGTCATATATTAACATTAACTGGATATGAAATGTACTACTCTACAAATATATTTCTCTGCGCAATACATACTTTCTCAACTCATCTTCATTTAAATCTTTCAACAGTGTACTGGAGCGTGAAATCAGCACGAGCAGCACGGCCGGAAAAATAAATAAATAAATAAATAAATAAATTTAGAGAAAAGATATGTAGGACAAAAACGTAGAAAAAATAAACCCCTAGAAAATACATTTAAAAAAAAAATCATTTAAATATAGATTTAAAAATATTAAATAAATATTATAAAATAAATATTAAAGTTAATTTTAAAAAATTATTTAACTGTTTTTTAAAAAAAAAAAAAAGAAAAAAAAAAAGAGAAAAATTTAGAGAAAAAATATGTAGGACAAAAACGTAGAAAAAATAAACCCCTAGAAAATACATTTTTTTAAAAATCATTTAAATATAAATTTAAAAATATTAAATAAATATTATAAAATAAATATTAAAGTTAATTTTAAAAAATTATTTAACTGTTTTTTAAAAAAAAAAAAAAGAAAAAAAAAAAAGAAATTTAGAGAAAAAATATGTAGGACAAAAACGTAGAAAAAATAAACCCCTAGAAAATACATTTAAAAAAATCATTTAAATATAAATTTAAAAATATTAAATAAATATTATAAAATAAATATTAAAGTTAATTAAAAAAAAATATTTAACTGTTTTTAAAAAAAAAAGAAAAGAAAAAAAAAAGAAAAAGAAATTTAGAGAAAAAATATGTAGGACAAAAACGTAGAAAAAAATAAACCCCTAGAAAATACATTTTTTTAAAAATCATTTAAATATAAATTTAAAAATATTAAATAAATATTATAAAATAAATATTAAAGTTAATTTAAAAAAATTATATAACTGTTTTTTTTAAAAAAAGAAAAAAAAAAAAAGAAAAATTTAGAGAAAAAATATGTAGGACAAAAACGTAGAAAAAATAAACCCCTAGAAAATACATTTTAAAAAATCATTTAAATATAAATTTAAAAATATTAAATAAATATTATAAAATAAATATTAAAGTTAATTTTAAAAAAATTATTTAACTGTTTTAAAAAAAAAAAAAAAAAAAAAAAAAAAGTAGAAAAGTTGTTTAAAATAAATTTAGACTCGACGGCGAACCCGGTGTAAAAGCGCTCCTTCATCTCATTTACTAATCATATAACACACCTGATTTTCGCAAAATGTTCTCGGTCACTGACCTACTGGACTAGCACGAGGATGTGTTTACGAAAGCGACTCCAAAGCATTTCTGTACGTCGTGTTGGATAAGCGCGTCTACTAAATGCGGTAAAGGTAATGAAGATGCGCGATTCAAAAGACAGTATAGTCCATATATAAAAGGAGAGTAATCCGTGCGAACGGGAGGATTTGAAGGAGTCGAGGTTTACATTAGTTAATCTTCCTCTGCCTAAATTAACACGCCCTCGGGAGCACGGGTAGGATATGGAGGTTTTGACGGGATTTTCCCTGATGCCACGGTTCTCATAT
>NC_030424.2:9645000-9877500 GCF_001660625.3 Ictalurus punctatus | reverse complement strand
TCGTGTTCATGTAATCGTGGCCAGTCCGAATCGGAATCGCGATCGATATTGGATTCGTCGTGCGGCTCTGGGATTTCTCAGAACCCTTGTGCGGAATATTCACTGCCAAAATAAATAAATAAATAAATAAAACGACTACAATAACTAACCAAAAAACTCATCAGAATCACTTTTAACAGTCAGTGTAGCTGACTGCCAAAGTTTCTTCCTCTTACAAAAATATTCTCTTTCTAGAAGGTTTAGCAGGTAAACTGATCACGTTCGTATTATTATTATTATTATTATTATTATTGTAGAATTGTGATCTTTTGACATAAAGCTAATGTTCTGGATTGATCATCACGCATCATCAAGCGGTAATGTTTTCTCGTCACTGGTACTTGGTAGGGATGAGTGATACACCGGTAGAAATTCTCCCCACGCTGAGGACGAGTCTTCCGGCAATAATAACGATAAAGCCCAGTTGATGACGTATTTCTGCGACCAGTTCGCAGCTCCCGTGCAGAGCGAAGACCTGAAGCTAAACGAGGAGCTACCTCTACCTCTCTAATCAGATGTACGGCAGACGACCGTAAAATGAGACGAATAATCTTGCTTTCCATCTGAATACGCTTTTTTCTCTTACCCCATTGGCCGATCATTTTGCTTGTTTTGAGCAAAAACGCAATTTCGATTTTTTTTCCCCCTTCAGAAAACAAGGCACAATATCTTGTGTCATATTAATTATCTGGTAAATAAAAAATAAAAAAAAACAGTGGTGAATGGTACTATATTTATATCGTTACTGATATCATTATAGCAATGAATACCAGAAAATCTCACGATACAGTTTGAAGTCCATATCGCCCATCCCTGATACTTGGGTAGAGTTTCTGTTTCGTACACTCCCCGTTATTATTTCATTACCACCATCTTAAAGGAGCACTTATTATGGTTTTTCTTATTACCTTTCATGTAGTGTGAACGTAAAAACGTCTGCAAAGTTTCAAAAGCTTCAAAGCGCACGACAAACGGAGTTATTGACTCCCAAAAGACGGAAGCGATTCTGAACCGCTGAAACGAGTCGTTAGTGAATCCGGACCTACTTCCTGTACTAATCTACGTAGGTTTGTAACAAAAAACCCCGCCAGTGCTCTTCATCGGCTGCTCGCTGACAGCGGTAGACCAATCACAACAGCCTGGGACATCTGACCAATCAGAACAGAGTATGCTCTCTGAAAGGAGCAGTTTGGAATGAATCCTTTAGAACGGATCATTTAAGGAGTCGTTTGTGGCATGAGGGGGGTAATGCTGCAATTTAAATTATGAGCACGTTAAATTGTTTTTTAACCTTGGATGCATGTACGTCTATTGTATGAGACCTTTAAAGTCTGAATTCCAGTTGGTTTTGTATTCGTGATTAATGTTCTTTACTCGCTGGTGTAGAACAGGCTTGGTGCATGCATGTGAGGTTCAGCCACAGACCGGGGATGACTCCTGACGGTCTTTGTTGCGATTTAGCATCGTCTGCAAGTTTCCACTCGACGTTCTCTCTAAATTGACTTCAATGAAGCTATTGCCACACTCGGCTTTGTTTGGGTGTGCCTACCCCCACCCACTACTCACCATTTCCTCAAAAGCACCGCACACTCGCACACACTCGCACACACACACACCATAACGTAAACAACTGCTTAGAAGGAGTGCTTTAATTCTGAGTCGAAGAAAAAGCGGTTACGCAAGTGATGAATTAGTCGAGCGAAAAATTCTCACCACTAGTCACCACCTCTCACCCCTTCGTGGCTCCTGATGGGAAATGGACACGGGTCGGACACAGACGTGGGTACGGACAGTCCTGGATTGAGATTAGTAGCTCGAATAGTAACGGTCTTTGATATTCTACTGCGAACGACCAAATCAGCTAGAACGGACGGTTACTGAATAGATGTAGAACAGTTGAGGTGACGGCGTGCCACTATCAGTACGTTTACATGGACAGCAATAATCCGATATTAACCCGATTAAAACTCTGATTAAGAGACTAGCATGTAAACAGCGATTATCGATGACCTTAATGCGGCTAAAGTCATACTCCAAATGGAATTGAGACGTGTGGAGTGTTCCTGTTTTAATCGTATTACGGACGTCTATTACAGACATGCACACACCTTAATCACACTATTAACGTCGTGTGGGAGTTTTCACCGCATTTTGTGACGGGACACGTACACACACGGCAGCGCTCAACCGTTTAACGGCGAACGAGAGAGCACGGCTGCGTCCCGAACCGCGTACTTGCCTACTATAGAGTAGGTGAAATACATGTATACATGGTAAGTACGCGGTTTGGGACGCAGCCCACGGCTTCAAGCAGTCGTCTATTTGCACGTACAACGTGACAAATAATTAACTGCATTTGAAGCTTTCGTAAAATTTAAAAATTAAAAACACCGAAACGGTATGCGGTACCATAACGAGGACGGACTGTATGTCGATACGTGAAATTCTGGATGGAACGTCGGACGGCGTGGCGCGGTGACGTAATGACGTGTGCTGTTAATCGATCTATGTTCTATAACATGTAAAACAGGAAGATGAAAGGAGTATTCTAAAAGCGACTCGTGTAAACACCTTAATCACACATTATTGTCTTATTCAGAATAAGGTCAGTGATTAGATTACTGCTGTCCGTGTAAACACCTTAATCGGGATATTGTCTTATTCAGAATAATGTTAATAACTAGAGTATGTCTTTAGACAGATTAAGGTCATCAATAATCGCTGTTTACATGGTAGTTTTGTCTTAATTGGGTTAAAATCAGATTATTGTCCATGTAAACGGACAGAGTGATGCCAAACTCATTAACCAGTTCAAAGAGATTAGAAGTGTTGCGGACTAGGGGCGAGACTGTGAGGAAATTTTCCCACAAGGTTAATTGATGTGTGGCAACACCAGTAATACCGGTATCACCAGGGGGGTGGGGGCGGGGTTGGATGTTTCCCCCCTTTGCTTATGAATGCCCGGAATTAGGAATCAGTGGTGGCTGTTTATTTACAACGCTGCTCCTGAGCAGTACGACCCAAACGTTTGCTTGCGCTCGGTGGATTTTACGGGAGGACGGCTTCCTCAACCTGGGCGAGTACAACGCAACCTACACGCGAAGGCTACTCCAGTCGTTTCCTTAAGCTACACTACTAAAACCGTTAGAACATAGTATCTGAAAAGGTAAAAAGAGAGTTACAGAATAATTTACCCCTGCGAAACGTTCTCCTCAGGTCGCGCCCGGTCGTCCGCGTTCTCCGAATCGCGCTCGAACCGATACGGTAAAAACCCACGACGTTATTAACGGTGTTGCTTAGAACTGCTTCAGAAGCCTTAGAAGCTGAAGCTCGCCGTTATGGTGAGGGTCGTTACGTTCGAGGTTTGTTTGGCCGATCACGACGCGACGGGTCAGCCGGCCAATCGGGAGCGCTCCTGGCTTTCCGGAAGGCGGGGCTTTTTGGAGAAATCGGCACGTTTCAGGCAGTACGGTATGTGACATGATGATAATGTGGTTTTTAAGCATCGAGAGCATGTTGACCCATTCTATTACACCCAATAGACATTTTTAAAACGTTTAAAAAGCAGCATATGACCCCTTTAATTACATACTGAACAGGCTGAAAAATGTGACTGTGTAAATTCCATCCCCCCCCCCCCCCCCCCACTTTTCTTTCAAAACACTAGGGTTTGGGATACACCCACAGCTTCTCTACTGCTAGGGGAAAATATATACACACACACACATATATATATATATATATATATATATATATATATATATATATATATATATATAAAAAAACCACAGAAGTGCTCCGAGTAAGGCAGGCTGTACCGAGGACAGCGTTTAGCTGCGAGAAACGGACAGAAACGGAAAGAGAAAGAAAGTAACGGCGGTGTATGACGGTCATGAAACCCAAACACTGTGCTCCCGTTAAACGCAGCAGTCTCGGCATTACCAGCAGCTAAATGCCTGCATAGCTGGAAGCTGGCCAGCAGCAACTGAATGAACTCGGTACCCCGACTTGGGGTCACATGGTATACAGCAGCTTCGAGGCCTCCGCCCACTCACACTCACAGACACACACTCTCTCTCCCTCTCCCCCAAAATCATTCATCGCTCCAGCTCGGCCCCGTCCGATGTAGATCAGCGCCTCATGGCTCAGACTTAACCACGTCCTGGTGGAACGTCTTGTTGTGTTTTGGTTTTTTTTACGCTACCACTACGACGTGGAAGAACTTTTAAGGCAAAAATGAGTCATCACAACTGCGAAGTGCTGAAGTGGCGACCGACGCGTCATATCAGGGGAAACACTGGGAGTAATAATAGCACGACTACTACGGTGTAATCGTGGAAAAATCCACTCCGAACAAACTTCGGATATGAATCTGTAGAAGTACGGCATCCGGGATTTACTAATAATGAAGTGTGTCTTTTCCGCTCATGTTCACATTGGTTGAGTTCCCCCGTCGATTCCATTCAACTCCCGTGGGACCGAGTTCTCACTTCGGCGATGCGGCGGCGCTTTAATACTTTAGTCTGTCCAGCTCTCTCGCTTCTTCTTCTGTACTCTGCTCGAACAGGTCGGCTTCCGGAGCGTCTACTTTCGTGCTCGTTCCATCGTCGTCTCTCTGGTGTCACTTGTAGGGCTGCACTGCAGTCTGGAGTCTGCACGTTCTCCCCGGGCGTTTCCTCCGGGTACTCGCGCCGCTTTCCTGTATGTCCCATGTATATCGAAACCATCTAACGTGTTTTCAGGGTGCAGGGTTCCTCCGAGGTACGGCTTACTTAATCCCTTAACGTTAGAGAAATCGTAAAAGCTGTCTGGAGAAAAACTGGATCAGGCCGTGCCCGTGTGAGCGTTTCACTTTCGCGTTCGAATTCGCGGCGATCGCCTGAATCCTGGGTTTGTTATCGTGCTTAATGTAAAACACGACGACGAAAACGGTACAATCACGTCGGACTTTCGAAAACCCGATCTTCCGCCGTCGTCTCGTCAGTCGGCTCGCCTCGCTCTCCGAAATCCGACTGATCCGATCCGCGACTCGGACCCGTCCAGACGCTTTCGGGTTTTTAATCGTAGCGTCCGTTCTCTAAGCGATCCGAATGATTTCAGTGTTCCGTTACCCGTTCGTCCGATTACGACTGCATCCGAAGACATTCCATCGGGAGAGTGATGTAATCGGTGTGTACGGCCCCAGACACCGGGAACGCCGACTAACCGCAGCGAGCGTACTGCTTGGTATCAGCCACCACGTGGAACTGTGAATCAAGCTCTGCCGATACGACAATTATCCGGTTTGCGGTCGGAGACGCATCGTCTGTAGTGAAATCACCAACATCATGAACATCATCAGAAGTCCAGAATTCCTGCACTGACAAAAGTTGTGTGCGGAAATAGAGGGCAAGAAGAACGAGTAGGGAATTCCCAAAAATTCAACACACAGTCTAGAGAACAAACACGCTGGGTTATCCCCTGATCTCAATGAAACGTGAGACGGGTCTGACGAGGCATCACTTCGGCATTTCCCGACGAGCCGACGTGACACGGACCGAGAGGGTACGGGGTTCTAAAGATGGGAGTCTAGGCGAAATAAGCCTGTGCACGCTCGAGCTTGCAGGGAATGTCTGGTTTTGGCGAGAGAACTAATTTATTCCATTTTCCATGAACTCTCGGAGAAGCTCACACGTGGAAGTAGGAGGTCAGGCCATTATGTACTCCATCGTTGGACATGTTTACGACGACAAAGAGGGCTAGCGGAGCTCGTGATTACATTTAGGCGTTCTAATGAGCGGAACTCGTCATCGTGAGATCATCATCTCTGACAGGGAGCGACGGCTCCTCGGTAACCTTCGAAGACTTGTTATTTCGATAAAACTCTGGGGGACAGCTCGTGTCCTCCGCGGCAGGTTATATGACGGAGATCCTCTTACGACCGACCTGTGATTAAAGAAAATAAGGAGTGTGATCCGGGCCCATGCAAAAACGGGAAAGTGCCTCGTGGGTAATAAGGACAGTGACATCACGACTTCGAGCCGTCCTGTGACTCTGGTGTAACCCTATGCTGTCATCCTATTGGTGGATTTACTCGAACATCGCGGCAGCTACGCTCAGAGCTTTTATTTATTTATTTATTTAATTAATTAATTTTATTTCAATGCTTGGCGTTCCTAGAATTTCGTCTGTCTTTGGTCTCTCAATGACACCAAAACAGTCGCCAGATTATGCGCTCCGAGACCGCCGGTGTCAACTCACGGAAACCGGAGACGTGCAACGGAAAGTGTACCGTGTAAAGGCGGCAGATTGCAAGACATTCCTCCAGGACCCTTATATAAAAAAAAATTTTAAATTAAAAAATAAAAACACCACCACGGGACGCACCGTGATGGAAGGTCGGTCATGTGATGAGGGCAGTAGCAGCAGCTTTTTTATGTCCCTTGTTGATGTTCAGGCCTGACTCCTGAGGCATGCCTTCCCGCTACCCAGCACTGACACGCACAATAACCTCGACTGTGTGCGCGAGCAGATTACACGCAGCATTCCTGGGATTCTGCATGTCACTGACGGCACATTTGCGTCAACGGGACCCGGAGGAACTTGGAGACCTTTCGCATATTAACGGACGTGAAGAAAGAACCGCGGGTGTAGGAGGGAAAACGCCTCGGCATCTTTCGAGGCAGAAGTGATTGGGGGTTTTTTGGGTTTTTTTTTTTATTCTTAAAAGGGGAAGAAAACAAAAACAGCCTTCAGTAAGGTCTCATGAGTTTGGAGGAGACTTCGAAGGGAGGGATAACGTGGAGCTGTAGAAGAATAGAATAAAATAACAACAACCAAGTAAAGTAAACTACAACGGATTAGGTAAGAAGCTAAAGAAAACTTGGGCTTAGCTTGTGCCTCCTGCTGCCGTTCTCCTCCAATCAAAACAGACAAGGTTCAAACAGTCACATGACCATTTCCAAATGCATCCATCTTCCCTAACAGCACCAGGTATGTCTAAATAATACTCTCTACCAGTCTGAGAGAGAGCGAGCGAGAGAGAGAGAGAGAGAGAGAGAGAGAGAGAGACGGACAGACAGAGCGATGGAGAGAGCAAGATAGAAAGAGATAGACAGAGAGAAACACAGAGAGAGACAGACGGAGACAGACAGAAAGAGATGGGGAGAGACAGACGGACAGAGGAAGAGAGACACAGAGAGAGACAAACAGAGCGAGACAGACAGAGATGGAGAGAGAGAGATAGAGACGCAGACAGAGAGAGAGACAGACAGAAAGATGGAGAGAGAGATAGAGACCGACACAGACAGAGAGACACAGAGAGAGAGACAGACAGAAAGATGGAGAGAGAGATAGAGACCGACACACAGACAGAGAGACACAGAGAGAGAGAGAGAGAGAGAGAGAGACACACACACAGACAGAGACAAATAGAGAGACAGACAGAGATGGGGAGAGAGAGGGAGAGAGACAGAGATGGAGAGAGAGACAGACAGAGAGATGGGGAGAGAGAGACAGACAGGGAGATGGGGAGAGAGAGACAGACAGAGAGAGATGGAGGGAGGGAGACAGAGAGATGAAGACAGAGACAGATGGAGACAGAGATGGAGACAGAGACAGAGAGAGATGGAGACAGAGACAGAGAGAGATGGAGACAGAGACACAGAGAGATGGAGACAGAGACACAGAGAGATGGAGACAGAGACAGAGAGAGATGGAGACAGAGACACAGAGAGATGGGGGAGAGACACAGAGAGATGGGGGAGAGACACAGAGAGATGGAGGGAGAGACACAGAGAGATGGAGGGAGAGACACAGAGAGATGGAGGGAGAGACACAGAGAGATGGAGGGAGAGACACAGAGAGATGGGGGAGAGACACAGAGAGATGGGGGAGAGACACAGAGAGATGGGGGAGAGACACAGAGAGATGGGGGAGAGACACAGAGAGATGGAGGGAGAGACACAGAGATGGAGGGAGAGACACAGAGATGGAGGGAGAGACACAGAGATGGAGGGAGAGACACAGAGAGATGGAGGGAGAGACAGAGAGATGGAGGGAGAGACACAGAGATGGAGGGAGAGACACAGAGATGGAGGGAGAGACACAGAGAGATGGGGGGAGAGACAGAGACAGAGAGATGGAGGGAGAGAATAAATGAAGTTAAATAAGCACTACTGACGGGTGTGCCCGAGCGGCCCAACGAGAAAACACACACACAGTAGATAGATAGCTAAAGAAAATGAGCGTGGAAACTTTATCAGAAAACCATTTGACAAAAATAATAGATGGTTGTTTTGGGGGGGTTTTTTAAGAAAATGGAGTCGGAGAAGATAAGAGCTCAGAGCTCAGAGCTGGGAACAAAAAGTAGTAGGCCTTAAACCGTCCACGCGGCGGCCAGCGCGAGCGCGAGAGGACACAATGTAGAGAACTGACAGATCAATACAGCACTCGGGCTGGGTTTAGCTTCGCGAGCGAACACACACACACACACACACACACACACACACACACACACACACACACACACATACATATATATATACACACACTGTTCCTGTTTACACACGTACAGGTTTTTCTTTACATATACCAAATAGTGCTCGCGCCACATATAATGAAGGGTTCTCTTTATTTATTGCTGAATATAAATGAATCAGTAGGACGAGGCCTCGACAGGAGCAGCCTGAGAGAAGCACTGCATCCTCCTACAGCACACCATGAGACCTTCCCTTTCAGCTCAACAGTCCGCCGCGTCGCCGCGAAAACAAGCAAAATGGCACCTTACCTCGACGAGAGATCACAAATGCCTCCGGAACATTGCCCTGGGTGGCGTCAGGCGATTTTCGCTGGCTGCTAAATCCCACAGAAAAAAAGGCCAGGTGAAGTGTTTTCATTTACCCCGCTCCCCTTTTGCCTTTGCTCCACTACGCCTCCCAAACGGCTCTGGCTCTGCAGGGCTGTTACCACTATAGCAGGACTCCGCGGTCCTAGCGCCGACCGGATTCATCTCCCCCACCCCCCTGCACATAACGACCACGTGCGCTCGGTGGAGTCAGGTACAGAGAACAAAACAACTTCAAATGCTATGGAAGGAATTCCGCATTTGTGCCAAAAACTATTGAACTTTTCAAGAAATGAACACAAAAAAAAACACGCCGAGAAGGAAGAAAAACACTCTGACACTGAGGCCCTGTTTACACTAATGCGTTTTAAACCGAAAACGCACAACTTTTGCTACGCTTACGCGTGTCGTCTCCACTACTCCGGCGTTTTCGACCCTCGAAGCAACCGTTTTAGTTTGAAAACTCCGGGCTCGTGTTTCAGTGTAAACAGACCAAAACGAAGACTTTTGAAAACGAAGGCGTGGCTTCGCCCACATTCGCCCCGTGATTAAGTCTTTTGTGTCATTGACTATGTTTACATGAACAGCGGTAATCTAATCACTGACCTTATTCTGAATAAGACAATAATGTGTGATTAAGGTGTTTACACGGGTCGCTTTTAGAACACTCCTTTCATGTTCCCGTGTTACATGTTATAGAACATAGATCGATTAACAGCACACGTCATTACGTCACCGCGCCTCGCCGTCCGACGTCCCTCCAGAATTTCACGTATCGACATACAGTCCGTCTTCGTTATGATACCGTATACAGTTTTCGGTGTTTTTAATTTTTAATTTTTACGTAAGCTTCAAGTGCAGTTAATTATTTGTCATGCTATACGTGCAAATAGACGACTGCTTGAAGCCGTGGGCTGCGTCCCAAACCGCGTACTTACCATGTATACATGTATTTCACCTACTATATAGTAGGTAAGTACGCGGTTTGGGACGCAGCCGTGCTCTCTTGATCGCCATAAAACGGTTGAGCGCTGCCGTGTGTGTACGTGTCCCGTCACAAAATGCGGTGAAAACTCCCACACGACGTTAATAGTGTGATTAAGGTGTTTACTTGTCTGTAATACACGTCGATAAGGCAACTAAAACAGGAATACTCCACATGTCCTAAATCGATTTGGGTTTACATCGAGTATGACTTTATTCGGATTAAGGTAATAAAAATTGCTGTTACATGGTAGTTTCTTAATCAGAGTATTGTCTTAATCGAGTTAATATTGGATTATTTTTGTCCATGTAAACGTACTGATTGTGTATCCTTCCCTGATTCGTCAAGCCCCTAAGTTATGATCGTTACGCTACCTTGATCATATACACAACACCACGGAGATTGAACCGCAAGCTTTGCTGGCTTTGTCGTCGTTCTTAGCGGACACTGTGCAGATAAATTCTGTATTTTATAACACTGCAGCTGCCTACATGCGCAAGAGGCGAGCTATGATTAGAGCGATCACCAACGAATCTCATTTCAAGCGGCGTAAGCTCTACATGGACCGCCGGTTTGGACTAGCAACCAACTTCCTGTTTACACTTGTACGCGCATGTCCAGTGTGCATAATGGTCATGTGACATGCGTATTCAGTCGTGTAGTGTGGACGGAGATCGTTTCTGAAACACAGCGGAAACGCCAGTGTGGACGAGGATCGTTTTAACACGAAAACGCACTAGTGTAAACAAGGCCAGAAAAGGGTGAACTCTGTGGCAAAAATTTGACATGGTCTTCAAATAAACAGCGTTCTTCTGTTAACAGTTTTCTGAGGGCGTTTTTCACGCCCGGCTCGTTTTGGAGCGTTTGTTTCGGAACCTGGTGCGTTTTCTTCCTTGGTTCGGTTTGTTTAGGCATTCCACGAACACAACCGGGGGGCGACTGCAAGCGAACTCTGGAGCGGTTCGATTCTGCTGAGAAAGCAATCCAACACAATGTAAAAACAAACCAAACTGTATGGCGATGCATGATTGGAACTGCGTTACATAAAAAGCACGTTTTCTTAATGGCTCGCGACACGAATCCCGATTAACTCGGACCAAAGACGAGGTAAAATTCCTCATTGAAATCTGGTGTGATGATCGTATTTCTGAACAACTTTCACATACGCATAAAAACACCGAGGTTTACAAAGTGTTTAGCGAGTGTCTCAAGGAGATGGGCTTTAATCGCTTGGTGGAAAATACAACCCCCGGCAAAAAATGACGGAATCACCACACTTAAAGGATGTTCACCCGGCTTTTTTTACTTAGTAGCAAATAAACGAATCACAGATAAGACATAAAACAAATTTTGTTTAATAGCTGAACATTCAGGCGTAACATAGCTCAAACCAGTTAAATGAAATTATTTTAATTAATGGCATTTTTTTCCCCCCAGATCAAAAGCAGAGGAAAAAAATGATTTAATCAACTTGTAATTTGCATTTCTAAACCGAATACCAGCACAAGCCTAAAAATGCAGATGTGTCTGCAGTTAAAAGAGAGTGCTTACAGACCTCAACCTTGGACTTTTTGAAAGGAAACATTGCCCTAACAAGAGCGTTGTCAATTGAAACAATGGAAAGGATCATTAAAATCCTTCAAGAAGGAAATCCAGAATGGAGTATGGTAAAAGATGTTGGTTATTCCCAGTCAGCTGTGTCTAAAATTTGGTGCAAGAATAAACAAAATGGGAAGGTTATAAAAGGAAAACATACGGATAGACCAAGGAAGACATCAAAGCGTCGAAAACTCAAAGCAATATGCCTTGAAAATAGAAAATGCACAACAAAACAAATGAAAAACAAATGAGCGGAAACAGGAGTCAGCGTTTGTGACAGGACTGTAAGAAATCGGCTGAAGGAAATGGGAGTTACGTATAGAAAAGCAAATGAAAACCAGCACGGACTCCTAAACAGAAGAAAACAAGGTTACAGTGGGCTAAAGAGAAGCGATCATGGAGCGTGGATGATTGGATGAAAGTGATATTCAGTGATGAATCATGAATCTGCATTGGCCAAGGAGATGATGTTGGAACGTTTGTCTGGTGCCATTTTAATAAAACATATAAAGATGACTGCCTGAAATAAACAATCATATTTCCCCACTCATTTATAATATGGAGTTGCATGTCAGGTGAAGGACCAGGGGAGACCTCAGCAGTCAGTACACAGGTGTACACTGAAAATTTCGACACGTTTCTCATTCCATTGTTAGAAAATATTTTTTTTTTTGATGATGAAGTCATTTTTCAGGAGGATAATGCATCTTGCCCCAGAGCAGAGTGTTCAAGCTTTTCTTCATGAAAGGTAGATCATCTCAATGACACGGCCAGCAAACAGTCCGGATCTCAATCCGATTGAAAATTTATGCTGGAGATTAAAAACTGGTCCATGACAACGCTCCATCCTGGAAAGCTGATCTGTCAACCGCTATTCGAGAAAGTTGGAATCAGCTTGATGGAGAATAGTGTTTCATTAGTGTTTCAGTACCTCAAAGAATTCAGGTAGTCATAAAAACCCGAGGAGGAGCAACAAAGTACTGACTGTGATTTTTTTTGTTGTTGTTGATGATTCCAGAATGTTCCTCCTGTACTTGTTCTGGAAAAAAATATCCCATTGATTAAAACAATTTAATCGAATTAGTTCGAGGTATGTTTCAGGAAGCCAGAATGTTCAGCTATTAAACAAAAATTGTTTTGTGTCATATCTGTGATTTGTTTATTTACTACGAAGTAAAAAATCCAGGTGAGCATCCTCTAAGTATGGTGATTCCATCATTTTTGGCAGGGGTTGTATAAATTAGCTCATTTATAAGAACTACAGCTAAACAAGCTAAGAACTATTTATAAGAACTACAGCTAAACAAGCTAAGCTAAGCTGCTGTCTATTCATCTTGATGGATGACCTCTATAGGCAGAATCCCGGAACAGGTCCATTCTGACCGACGAGAGGACGGGTTACTCACACGTGACTTGCGTAAACACGTTTTGGTACGCTTTGAAATGCTGCCTTGCGAAAGCGACCGAGCCGAGGAAAAATACGACGTCGTGACGCTTTAAGTCCCCGTCTCGGAACGGGGCACGGATCTACAGGTCTGAAAACGGCCTAATCTTTGTTTTCAATACTCCTGGTTTGTGGATGTGCTGCCAGAGTTTTCGTTTGTACTATCAAAGTTTTCGTTTACACTCCGCAAGTTTACGTTCGCCATTCTGGCACAGACTTCTCGCGTGGGCGGGGCTTAACAGCGATTCACGGATCGACAGCTCCCCGAGCTGGAAGCGGAGACTTCAGTGGTGCAAATTTTTGAAGAGCGATCTGGACGCGCTTCTCCGTATAGTTACAGTGTTTGCATTGGAAATTACTTACTTAGTCAATATATTAATTCGTAGTTAATATTCGAGGTTTGGGTAGTCTCGTACGACAATTTTTTCTCGAGATGAACTCTCAGCACAGAGCATTGTCGTCGTCATTATCATCATCATCGTCGTCGTCATCCTCCTCGTCAGCGGGACGCTCGAGCTGTCAAGGTTTAGAAAACCGTCTTAGAAAACTGTTAACAAAGAACGCTGTTTATTTGAAGACCATGTTCAATTCTTGCCACTGAGTTCACTGTTTTCAGTTTCAGAGTGTTTTTTCTTACATTTTACATTTATGGCGTTTGGCAGACGCCCTTATGCAGAGCGACTTATATTTATCTCATTCATACATCTGAGCAATTGAGGGTGAAGGGCCTTGCTCAAGGGCCCAACGGTGGCAGCTTGGCAGTACTAGAACTCACAACCTTCTGAGAAGAAGTTATGTTCAATAACATATAACGTATATTGAACATAAAAGTTATGTTCAATGACATAACACATTTTGGCGCAAATTTACTTCCATAAAATTCAAGCCAATGCTTTTCATGGCAATGTCCTTTTTTTAAATTTTTTTTTTTTAAATTATTTTTACGAATGAATGTAAACAAGTTAATAAATATATAATTCATCCATCTTTAGTGGACTAACTGATATATTCTGACCAGGATTACAGTGTATGCTGTCTATCTTGGTAACACTAAGTGCAAAATCCCCAAATAATAATAATAATAATCATTTTTATTTTGAGTATTTGAAAAAAAAAAAAAAAATACTGTGGCATAGACGATACAGTATAATTTTCTAATCATGAACCAACTCAGCTTCTGTAGCAGATCCTCTGTTGTGGTTTATCCAATCATATGCATTTGTGTCAATTATTTAGCTAAAGGCAGCTAATCCGACTAGCTACATGGCTAGGGTCAGTCAGAAAAGGGAGAGTTTTCATCGATTTTCAGAGATTTTTTTTTCATTTTATTTTCCCTCTCTTGTTTGACTAGCAAACTGACCGGGAATAGGCAGGGAAGTGCGTGTTTATTGCCCTCGCTTCATATTCAGAGTACATCTCATCTGTTGCGTCTGTCTTGTTAGTCAAAATTTGAAGCGCCACTATAAAAAAAAAAAACACCTTCAAATGGTCTTATCAATAGCCGTAAACTAATCATTAATGGTTTAAGATTCAAAGGTAACCATTAAGTCACCATTAAGTCATGTTAGTTTCTTATTCGGACCATTATAAGCAAGGATATGTGTTTTTTTTTTAACCTGACCTTTACAAATGGTAGATGAACACCCTTTGCTGTGAGTGACGCCTCCTTGATTCCTTGATCTTCCAGTGGATATAAAAAGTCTACACACCCCTGGTAAAATAGCAGGTTTTTATAACGTCAGAAAGAAAGAAACTACGATAAATCATGTCAGAAATCATATTTCCACCCTCAGTGTGAAATTACAGTGTGCAAAAATTACGTGAAAAGCAATCAAACATTTCACCGTTTGATTTTAATACACCACTCGGTCTTTTTTGGAAGTAGTCTATCAGCGTGGCACATCTTGACTTGGCAATATTTTGCCATTCTTTCTTGCAAAAACATTCCAGATCCATCAAATTGTGAGGGTATCTCCTGTGCACAGTCCGTTTCAGGTCACCGCACAGATTTTTAGTTGGATTACGGTCTGGGCTCTGGCTAGGTTATTTAAAAACACTGATCTTCTTTTGGTTAAGCCATTCCTTTGTTGATTTGGATGTATGCTTTGGGTCAATGTCCTGCGTAAAAGGTGAAATTCCTTTTCATCTTCAGCTTACTAGCAGACGCATTAAAATCGACTGGTATTTGTAGCTATTCGTGATTCCCTCCATCTTGATCAAATCCCCAGTTCTGGTTAAAGAAAAGCCGCCCTAAAGCATGATACCTCCACCACCATGCTTCACCGTGGGTATGTTGTTGCGACGAGAAGGAGGGAGGGGCCAGTCTGTGAGGACGTACGCCTGGCACAGAGTTGTCTAATCAGTGGGAGAGAGAGCGATAAATGAGTGGTTTTATGTTCGACTTACGTTTGTATGTTTTTGTTATGTTTGAGCTCTGTTTATTATTAAACATTACACCCATGTTCAGCCGGTTCCCGCCTCCCTCCTTGCCCATCTTTGAAGTGTGTTACAGGTGTTCTTTTGTTGATGCGCTTTTTTTCTCTCTTTTTTTTTTTTTTTTGCACCAAGCAAACCTTTTGAAATTATGGAATTATTATACCTTTTGGAATTGGTCTCATCAGACCATAACACATTTTGCCACATGGTTTGGGGTGATTTAGTTGAGCTTGGATGTTTTTTGTAAGAAAGGGCTTCCGTCTAGCCACCCTACCCCATAGCCCAGACATGTGAAGAATATGAGAGCTAGTTGCACTAATCAGTACTTGTCAGATACTCCTGCAGCTCCCTTGGTGTTGCCGTATGTCTCTTGACAGCCTCCCTGGTAAGTTTGTGTCTTTAACTTTTATAAATTCTGGAGGGACGTCCTGTTCTTGGTGATGTCACTGCGGTGCTCCATTTTCTCTACTTGTTGATGATGGCCTTCACGGTGTTCAATCGTACATCTAATGTTTGGGAAATTCTTTTATACCCCTCTCCTGATTGATACCTTTCAACAAGTGATACACCATGCATGCTTTGCAAGGTCTTTGCAGACCATGGCTTCAGCATTTGGATGAAACTAAGAAAATCTGGCCTTTATTCAGGGTTAATCAGAAATAATTTCACTCATGGCAGCTGTATGATAATTCCTTTTGAACACGAGATTGAATGTGATTGGTTCGTTCGGAACACAGCCACATCTCCAGTTATAAAAGAGTGTGCACGGTTATGCAACCATATTATTGTAAGTTTTATTTTTCCCCAAAAATGTTTCTGATTGTCTTTCACTTCATTTGTATACGTTATAATTTCAAGAAAAAGTTCTGACACGATTTATCTCAGTTTAGCTATTTTAACAGGGGTGAGTAGACTTTAGCTATCCATTGTATCTCTTCAGATTTTGAATCGGAAATCATTTGAAGTCCATCATCTTACCCATTTTTAAAATGCAGTTAAAGGAATCGAGGATAGAAGAGATAGAAAGCTTCTAGAGCAAGGATACACAGGTGTTTCCTATGGTATAAACTGTCCAATTTCTATGAAACATAAATGACAATAAATGATAACAATAAACAATAACAACCACAAATGAAAAATTACTAATTAAATAAACAATGGGTACAAATCAAACCATTGCATAAAAGCCAATTACTATGCCTTAAATTAAGGATTGAATATGTTTGTTCTTGACTCCTTTTGTCCTTGTTTCCTTTTTGTTGTATCCTTCCCTCGCTTCCTTAGAGGCAAGGAAGGGAAGCAAGGAAAGGAAATGTGGAGAAATGATGAGCATCCCAGGAACAGGGCTTGAGAATTGACATCATGCCATAAAGCATTGTGGGATTAAACTACCACCTCTTTATGTGCAGGGAAAAGATAATACAGACTGAATTTTTCAGTTTGTTTGTGACAAAGATCATGCTTAGATGGAACTCAAAAGCAAAAGTATGAAGCATTTAAAGAATGCAAAAGTGTCACTAATTAAAGACGTCAGTCTCTAGTGTATTAAGCTTTTTTAAAGGTATTCATACATCCTTTTCCCAAGTGAGTGGGTGGCTGGATCCTGTCCCAGGGAACTCGGGGCACGAGGCGGGGGACACCCTGGATGGGGTGCCAGCCCATCGCATGGCACAAATGCACACACGTTGGACAATTTTGGAAAGGCCAATCAGCCTACAACACGTCTTTGGACTGTGAGAGGAAACCGGAGTATCCAGATGAAACCCCCGAAGCATAGGCTGCAACATGCAAGGGTGGAGGCGGGATTCAAACCCCCAGTCTTGGAGGTTCAAGGCAAACGTGCTAACCACTAAGCCACCTATTCATTAAATATTTAAAAAAATATATTTTCATGAATAGACACATGGACTTATAAAGTAAATTACATGCTGACAAACTCTGACATCACGGTCATTTAAATGAAGGGAAATTTAGACATGAACTGTAGATTTCTCTCACGCAGTGTTTTTACGTTATTGCTGAAACCTGTGCAATTTGGTGTTTGTCACCTTAGGGACAAACCAGTTTTACCAGTTACCCTGACGATCCTCAATTTGAAAAGTAACTGTAGCTAGATCATTAAGAGCAAGTTACAACTTAGAGCAACTTCCTAGATAAAGCCAAAAAGTTATCTTACTTTAATAGCAACTATCCACAAGAGAAAACGGGCAGGATGTAAATCCATCACACCTAGGGGTCATTCAGAATAGACAATCCACCTACCAGCATGTTTTTGTGAAGTGGGAGGAAACTGGAGAACCCAGGGAAAACCCACAGTGACAATCCACTCCACTCAGACAATAACCAGAGCTCAGGATTGAACCCCAAACCTTGGAGCTCTGAGGCACTGACACTACCACAAAACCAATTTTGTTTGCTTGGCTGAGATGGAAAGGTTGCCGCCATGTGTGAGATTTCCATTCACCCGTTCTAGGAATTTTTAATTAATGCGCAATCCGTACACGATTTTGCTTTTGTGATTGTTTGTGATTGTTGCGGCCAAAAATGCTCGATTTTACTGCAAGTTTTTTCAAGATCTTCGTGGCAACTTGTGGAAGATTTTGTTTTTTTCGCCCCGGAAAACTACCTGAACGGGCGAAATCGCAATTGCGCTGAATTGTTTTGCGCGGTCTTTCGGCAGTGATGTTTGTTGGTGAACGAGACCTTTTAGCTGTACTCATTCTCGACACACGTTTATCGAAGACGACTATGGGCGGATGCGCGTTGTGATGACGCCACGTGACGCGTCCTTTTCGAAACCCGTGGAAAATCTGCCGTAATTTAGAAAAAATGCAAGCGCCTCCAAATATTGCGGAGTTTGTTTTGATCGATGATTTTGCATTCATTTCTGCGATTGCGAAATCGCTAAATCCCGGAGGGCCCGAGTGCTTATGTCCAAAAGGGAAACAAACAAAAAGAAGTCTACATATTGCAGAAAAACAAGATTTCGCTTTTTTGAAGTGGAAAAACTTCAGTTGCATTGCACCGACTTGTATCGTGTTGATGAGGAATAAATGGACATAGCAGAGATTTTTAAATGCAAAATCTTTTCCTGTGCTTAGCTGGAAGCTTGAAAATGCAAGAAAAAGTGTGAGAAACAGATTTTTACACTATATTGCCAAAGGTTTGTGGACACCTGAGTATCACACCCATGTGTGCATGTTGAACTTCCCATTCCAGATTTACTCCTCCTTTGCTGCGGTAATAACCTCCACTCTTCTGGGAAGGCTTTCCACTGGATTTTAAAACATGGCTGTTCAGTTAGGTTGAGATCAGGGCTCTGTGCATCTTCTCAAGTTCTTCCACTCCAACCTTGGCAAACCATGTCTTCATGGACCTCACTTTGTGCACAGGGTTATTGTCATGCTGGAACAGGTTCGGGTCTCGTAGTTCCAGTGAATGGAAATTGTAAATCTACAGCACACAATGACATTCTATACTATTGTGTGCTTCCAACTTTGTGGCAAAGTTGTGCAGGTTCTCTCGGTGTCCATATGGGTTTTCTCCAGGTTTTCGGGTTTCCTCTCACTTCCCATCTGAGATATTTTCCCGCCTTCTGCTCAGCTTTCCAGGGATAGGCTCCAGATCCACCGCAACCCGGACTAGGATAAAGCGGGTACTGACGATGAATGAATGAATGAATGAATGAATGAAGTCGTTCTCACTTAGAAAGACCACACTACACATGGTAAAAACAAGAGTCTATTCACAATATCTGAATTCACTCCTTTCTGAGGAAAATAAATTGTGACCAGCCGGATTGTTATAATAATTTATATAATAATTCATTTGGATTTAAATGTTGTGTCTCACAAAGAAATGTATTGTTAATATAAACAAGGAAAAGCAGAAATAGCTGAATTTGGTCAGTTTTATTTAATAGAATAAACTTTCAAATATGTCTATCTGTGTGTTAGAGCTGGAAAATCACCAAACTATCCTGGGGTGTTTATTAATCCTAAAACTGCAAATAATGGATGCGTGTTCCTGAGAAGAAGGTTTTCGCTACCCTATAAAATGGATTCTCAGAGACGTGAGAACAGAGAACACTTCACTAAGAGTTTAAGAGGCGTTGCAAAGTTGCTTTTAGTGGCTTGTAGTTTTTTAAATGAAGCTCAGCAGGTTATCTCAGGTAGTACTGCAGTCATTATACAGTGCCCCGAAGGCCCAAGCTGTACCAAAGTTCTAAAAACAAACAAACAAAAAATACCTCCACCAGAAAACTCCAAAAGGTGCACGGCAGGGGACACCCTGGACGAGGTGTCAACCCATCGCAGGACACAATCGCACACACACATCCATTCACGCACTATGGACAATTTAGAGGAGCCTACAATGCATGTACCAGTGTATCTGGAGGAGTAGTGTGAGCGTAAGTTGTTTTGGCACATGGTATTCATGTTGTACAATGATGAATAATTTGCTGCCTATTTCCACTGATGAATAATGAGGGCTCATTCATTCTCTGACTGTGTTTTTACCTTCACAAATATATAACGTTAATAAATGGAAGCAATGTTAGCTACAAACAAACTAGGACTAGCTAGCTTACGGTTTACTAGATAAAATTATAGAATGAAATACCAATATTTGTACATACAATCAGAATGTTTATTGGTGCTCTTGTCACTTTAATTTCTCCAGCAAATCCCGCCTTGAAATAGGACCAAGCATCAAGGCTTTTGTATGCCTTCAGGCTTTGCTTAGTGTATTTCCCCTGCCTCGAAATCAGGTACGTATAAATGTTGGGAAAACCGATTTCTGGCCACATGCCAATGTCCATGAACCACAGGTTCTTGGCTAAGTTGTAAGGGTCACTGTCGAGTCCAACTGCCTTTAATTTAAGCTAATTTAAGCAGCTTCCCCTATTAAAACCAGCCATTTTTCTGGATGTTTTGCCACTCAGTCCACTCAGAATCAGACTTGTTTGTCCATCACATCCCACAGATGCTCAATCAGATTGAAGTCTGGGAAATTTGGAGGTCAAGTCAACATCTTGAACTTTTTGTCATGTTCTTCAAACCATTCCTGAACAATTTCTGCAGTGTGGCAGGGCAAATTATCCTGCTGAAAGAGGCCACTGCCATTAGGGAATACCATTGCCATGAAGGGGTGTACTTGGTCTGCAACAATGATTAGGTAGGTGGTACGTGTCAAAGTAACATCCACATGAATGCCAGGACCCAAGGTTTCCCAGCAGAACATTGCCCAGAGCATCACACTTCCTCCGCCAGCGTGCCTTCTTCCCATAGTGCATCCTGGTGCCATCTCTTCCCCAGGTAAGCAACTATCAAAAGAACACAAAGATCTATTAAGTGAACATTATCTGAGCTACAGAGCCATAAGTCCTTTCATATAAATTAATCAGTATTCTGTATTCGTGGTTGTCTAAAGCGGTTCACACACAGTGCAAATGTAGCACAAAGGCATCAACTGAATCTTCTTAACATCTTGGCAATGCATAGTGATTTACTCACATCTAGTGAAAACAGCAAGACACGTGTTTGTTTGACTGTCAGGTATGTACAGGACCTGGAGGGTTTTTTTCTGAAGAACAGTGGGCAGTTTAACTGCTCAGGACAAACAAGGGAACAACTATCACAAAACATTTAAAAAAAAAAAAAAAATTGTTAATCTCCGGGTCAGGTGGTAGAGCGGGTTGTCCACTAATCGTAGGGTTGATGGTTCGATTCCCGGCCCACATGACCCCACATGATGAATTGTCCTTGGGTAATACACTGAACCCCAAGTTGCTCAAGATGGCAAGTTAGCGCCTTGCATGGCAGCTCTGCTACCATTGGTGTGTGAGTGTGTGTGAATGGGTGAATGAGACACCGTGTAAAGCGCTTTGTAGAACCGGTGAGGTTAAAAAAGCGCCATATAAGTGCAGACCATTTACCATAAAACCAGTCGTTGATCATCCAAGTAACAACATACGGTATTAAGAATCGAGTGTGTGTAAACTTTTTTCGAGCTGGTTCATTCGTTATTATTGTGTCTTGTGGATTATATGTAAACATCTGTCATGTGAAATAGTTTATTCAGGGCAGGAATGATTCCGGCTTATTTGTTTTTTTAATGATTAACATTTTGCAGATTCTGTAATGCAAATCTAAACTTATGACCTCAACTGTAATGTTATATTGTTAAACAGAGGGTAGATTAAGATTTAACAATAAAAATGATAAATGGACAAAGACCAACGACTTTGAATGGTTTTTTTTTTTTTTTAAAAGAGAGAGAATGAGACAGAACTGAAGGAGTTGATTCATATTGGTGGACTGACCTGATTGCTCTATTTCCCTGAAAAGAGCTGGAATTCAATTCACTACGATGAATATGCATGAACATGCAAATTGAAAACACTCCCATGTCATCCCACCATCTGAATCCAGTCTCCTCCCCCATAGCCATGATTACACTATGCTATTATCTCTGACTATCCACGATTCTCACCATCCACGAATTTTGGATGGGATCGAATACAACCCGGTTTATTTTAATCTAAGATGGACAGGAATCTGAAGAGGAGATATTTATCCACCAAAATCAGGAAATGAGTTTCAAGCCATTGAGCCGATTTTATAGAACAGAATAGAATAGAATATCTTTATTTCCACGGCGAAATTTGGTTTGTAACTCCCAGCATTATAGAAAATTACTCAAATACACAAAAGTAGCAATAAAAATGTAGGTATACACTCACTTTAATCGGAAAATCTGCATACCTATCATTCATGCAATTATCCAATCAGCCATACATGCATGTAAATCATACAGTTACAGGTAAAGAGAGTCAGTTAGAATCAGAATGGGGGAGGATCTCAGTGATTTTGAGTGTGGTATGTGTATGTGTTGGTGCCAGTTGGTATTACTTTGAGTATTTCTGCTGACCTCTTGAGATTTTCATGCACAACATTTGTTTATACAGTATGGTGCAAAAAAATATCCAGCGAGGGTCAGTTCTGCAGACAAAAACACCTTGTTGCTGAGAGACGTCAGAGGAGAATGACCAGACTGGTTTGAGCTGACAGGAAGGCTAAAAGAATAACTCTTTACTACCGTGGTGAGCAGAAAGGTATCTCAGAATGCACAGCACGTCAAACCTTGAGGCAGATGGGCAACAACAGTAGAAGACTACATCAGGTTCCACTCGTTGCAGCAAAGAAGAGGGTTCTATAGCTAAAGTTGGCACAGACTCAGCAAAACTGGATAACTGAAAACTGGACGTTTTTCCAAACGTTACCGAGATCACATCTTTTAGAGGTGTATTGTGTAGGTCCCCCTTGTACCGCCAAAACAGCTATGACCTGTTGAGGCATGGACTCCACAAGACCTCTTCACAAGACCTTCTGTAGTATCTGGCACCAAGACATTAGCAGTAGATCCTTTAAGTGATGTAAGTTGCGAGGTGGGGCCTTCATAGAGCAGACTTGTTTGTCCAGCACATCCCACAAATGCTCGATCAGATTGAAATTTGTAGGCCAAGTCAACACCTTGAACTCTTTGTCATGTTCCTCAAACCGTTCCTGAACATTTTTTGCAGTGTGGCAGAGCGCATTATCCTGCAGAAAGAGGACACTGCCATTAGGGAATACAGTTACCATGAAGGGGTGTACATGGTTTAGGTAGGTGGTACATGTTAAAGTATCCACATGAATGCCAGGACTCAAGGTTTCCCAGCAGAACGTTGCCCAGAGCATCACACTGCTTCCAATGGCTTGTCTTCCTCCCATAGTGCATCCTGGTGCCATCTCTTCCCCAGGTAAGTGACACACACGCACCCGGCTGTCCACATGATGTAAAAGAAAATGTTACTCATCAGACCAGGCCACCTTCTCCTATTGCTCCACGATCCAGTTCTAAAAAAGCCAATTTCCTCTGTAGTAAAAAAAGAATGTCTTACATACCAAACTATACAATCATAATAAACAATCCAACAGCAGAAACAATTTAATTATAAGTGCAAGGCGTCTTTGATCTTCCTCAGTCCTACTGTCTCCTTTTAAGCCACACAGTGTAAAGCCCTGCTGTCTCGTAACATGACCTCCACTGAACTTGTTATTTGAAGAATGAATTGACAATGGCTGATTACTCAAACTGTAGTCATACATACAACAATGGCAATGGAACAGTGGGGGAAGGTGGGGGTAGTGGAAAGTTCTGTAAAGGTTTGTTACCTGTAGGGGTGTAGGGTTAATGAGTAATATTACCATAAAATACATGTTGCTGTGCAGTTACGAAGAAGTTATTTTATCAAATCGTGTTTACAGCTAAGCGGAAGTTCATTCATTCAGTGATTGCACTTATCTTCAGCAAGTGCTCCATCTCAATCAGATTCATGGCAAATTTGGTGCCAATTCCACAAGCTCTGGGCATGAGGTGGGAGAATTCACCTCATCGCAGGGCAACCTGCACACACACAATCACACACTTATTCACAAATAGGGGCAACTTCCACCTACCTGCATGTTTTTTAACAGTGGGAGGAAAGTAGAGAACCTGGAGAAAACTCCACACAGACAGTAATCTGAGCTCAGGATTGCACAGAGACCCTGGAGCTGTGAGGGACAACACGATCCATTGTGCTTCCCATGTATGCTTACAAATACAAAAAAAAGAACTAGACATGGCACATTAGAAATGTCACAAGTCTCTTAGATGAAAGTGGTTAAAATGAAAGCGTGTCCATTTTATGAGACAGGTAACTAAGTACGGCTTCAGAAACCCTTTCATTGTGAATGGACCTTCTTGGATAATACAGTGGCTTGTACTGTAAGTGCAAAACACAATAACAAAACTGCCAGGGCAAATCGGAAACCCCCAACAACAAAACAAACAAACAAACAAACAAACAAACAACTAAACCCAACATAAAACATGGCAGCAAATTGGAAAACACAACAACAAAACCAAAATCCAGCAAACTCAGAAACACAACAGCTTTAAATCAATATGAACAATCAATATGGAGTAATGGAGGATGTTTACAGCAAGAGATAATATGAGCTTAAATGAACCTACTGACACTGTATATAAAAAGTCCATACACCCCTGTCAAAATTGCAGGTTTTTCCTGATGTAAAAAATCAAACCAAGATAAATGATTGCCAGATCTCTGTCTACCTTTGATATGATAAAGCAAGCGACAAAACTGAAGTGAAAACAAATAGAAATGTTTTAGCAGGACAAAATAGGAAAACGAAAAAGAATTAAAGCAGCCCATTTGCATGTGCGCACATGCTTTTATAATGGGGCGTGTGTCTGTGCTCATGTTCAAAAGTAATCATCCTACACCTGTCATCACTTAAGTGATTCTAAGTAACACAAAATAAAGCTGGTTGTGTAGGATATTCCCGACATCGTCTTGCTTCCAATCACATGCTAAAGCCATGGTGCGCACAGAGATTACAAAACATTTACAGCATCTCAATGTCGAAAGGTATCGATCAGGAGCGGGATACGAAAGAATTTCCAAAATGTTATATGTACCATGGAACTCTGTCAAGTGGAGAAAATGGGGCATTGCGGTGGAATTACCATGAACAGGACGCCCCTCCAAAATTGATGGATAGACCAGAAAATAAATCGTCACTGAGGCTGCCAAAAGACATACGGATACATTAAAGGAGCTGCAGGAATATCTGGCAAGTGCTGGTTACTCCCTGCATGCCACAACAATCTGATATTCTTCACATTTCTGGACTATGTGGTAGGGGGGTTTAGATGGAAGCCCTTTCTCACGAAAGAAAAACAACATCCAGGCATACCTACAATTTTGCCAAACTAAGTGACAAATGTCTCATGGTCTGATGAGACCAAGGTGGAACTTATGTGGCATAATTCTAAAAGATTTGTTTTAGACAGTTTATCAGCCAACACCAAGGAACACCATACCCAGACATGGGTAGAGTAGCCAACCATTTTAACCATTTTAAGTACAAGTAAAACGTCTTATAAAAACAATTTATCGAGTAACAGTAAAAGTACGAATGTTAATAATTACTTGAGTGAGAGAAATAACGTATCGAATGAGAAGACTACTCGAGTCGCAAGTCACTAGTTACTTCGGATCTGATTATAATGAAGAGAAAATCCTGGATCTCGGACTACATCGAGAACAAACAAACATTTCCCCAACAGTTGACTGTCTCAACAGCATCTTAACAACACAAACTTGCCAGCATCTGCATTTAAACCAGACAAAAGAGAACGAAAGAACAGATTATGGAACAAAACAGAAGAGAAAGTGTGTGTAAAGAGACAGTGAGTGTGTGTGTGCATGCCAATCCGTCCACACGCCCGATTCTCCTAAAAAATTGAGCGATTGTTACGCCTGCATTCAGACCACTGCGGCGTATCACGACACTCGCGACCTCATCGTTTATATACGATATAAACGAATTATTAAAACTACGTATATTCGTTCATATTTAAACGTAACGGAGGAACGCCACAGAATGTAGCGAACATTTCTGTGATTAAAAATTTACTTGAGTAAGAGTATAAGTATGGCCAGTTAAACCTACTCTTAAAAGTACATTTACTCAAGTAAATGTAGCGCATTACTACCCACTTCTGACCATACCCATGGTGAAGCATGGTGGTGGCAGCATCATGTTATGGAGCTGCTACTCTTCAGCCGGGACTGGGGCGCTAGTCAGATTAGAGGGAATCATGGATAGCCCCAAATACCAATCTATTTTGGCAAAAAAAAACCTGCAGGCCTCTGTTAGACAGCTGGAGAAACTTGTCACCTTCCGGCACGATAGCGACTCAAAAAAGCACTGAAGAAAATCAAAGATTTGGATTGCTGCTCAATCAGATCTCAGAGTCCAGATCTAAATTCTTTCAAAAACCTATGGAATGACTTGCAATTTGATAGAGTTGGACTATTTTCACAAGGAAGAGTAGAATTAAAATTGAACAAAATCGAGATGCGCTATGTTGATAGACTCTTACCCAGTCTCTGAGTGCTGTATTAAAGCAAAAGGTGCTTTAAAAAGTATTAGTTAAGGCGTATGCACACTTATACGACAAGTGCATTTGAATTTTGTCGGTCGCTGTATCACATTAAAGGTGGAAAGAGATCTGACTTGATTTATCTTTCTATATATTTTTTTTTTACATTGGAATTTTAACAGGGGTGTGTAGAGTTTTTATATGTACTGTATGCTATCGACTTTGCATGACATTAATATGAGTATGCAAACCATTAAAACTCACCTTCAAGAAGCCGGGTTATTCAGAAGAAAGAATTACTCCTTACTACAATAACCTAAGTAGCTTTGCATTAAATCGATTTCACTAGGCTAACTAGATAACAGGCTGAAAAAGTGCAAATACTTTTCTTTGTGATAGCTATACACCATGTCATAGTTATACCCTCGTCTTGACCGCTCTGCTGCCTTTGACACTGTGAATCATCAGATCGTCCTGTCCACTCTCTCCGGTCTAGACATCACTGGAACGGCTCTGCGCTGGGTGTGATCCTACTGTATCTTTCAGGCAGATCTTTCAAGGTATGAAGGAGGGGAGGGGTGTGTGAATCTCAGCAACTCACAACTAGGGTTCCCCAGGGGTCAGTTCTGGGTCCACTGCTCTTTTCTGTTTATACTACATCTCTGGGGCCTGTGATTGAGTCTCGTGGCTTTTTATATCACTGCTATACTGATGACACACAGCTCTATTTGTCCTTCCAGCCTGACGTCTCAGACTGGATGAAGGAACACCACCTTAAGCTCAACTTGGCAAAAATGGAGCTTCTCGTCATCCCTGACTGTCCCTCAATCAAACACAACCTCACTGCACAGCTCGGCTCAACCACACCCAACCCAACCAAGACAGCCAGAAACCTTGGGGCGATTTTCGATGACCAGCTCAACTTTACAGACCACATTTCAACAACTACACGGTCCTGTAGATCCATTCTATATAACATCAAGAAAATCAGACCCTACCTCACTGATCACGCTACACAGCTACTAGTCCGGACTTGTATGATCTCAAAACTAGACTACTGCAATGCACTACTCCCGGGTCTCCCAACCAGCATCGAACCCTTTCTGATGATTCAAAATGCAGCAGCATGCCTTGTTTTCAACCAGTCCAAAAGGACCCATGTCACACCCCCTTTTGTTGCCCTCCACTGGCTTCCTGCAGCTGACCTCGTCAAATTCAAAGCTTGATGCTCACTTACAAGGCGTTGTCTGGAACAGCACTCCTCCTACTTCAATATTCTCCTTGAAGTTTATGTTCTCTCCTGCAACCTGTAATCATTTTACGACCAATGCCCTGGTACTGCCTACTCAGTGTGACATGAGGTCCCTTTCCAAAAACTTCAAACTGATTGTCAGCAGAATCCGTCACTATCTTCAAAACTCAAAACTTACACCTTGACTCTCTGCACTTTGTTTGATGTAACGCTTTGCTTGTATTTCCTCATTGGATAAAAGCGTCTGCTAAATGAATAAATGTAAATGACCTACCCTTTCTGTTTTGAGTTAAGACCATTGTTTTCTGATTTCCCTTTTTTGCTTTGCTGTTGTGCGCTTTGTGTGTTAATGTGTTTTGTACTTGCAGCCACCTTAGGATAGAGTCCTGTGCTGCCGCAGCACCCCTTAACATATCATTTTCTTCCAAGGTCCAAAATCAGCAGCCACAGGATCATGAGAAAGTTAAAGAATGCAGCTCTCTGACACTAGTGTGTATACCTAACCTATAGCCCGGTTAAAACTTAGAAGGCTTCGAATCTTTCAATATTATTATAGGGCTGGAGATCAAATCCTACATGTGGACCCTATAACCCCGTTTTTAATCCACAGTGTACGTTATCTTTCCCCTGCCTTTGTATTTTCACAATATATTAGGAGATTCAGTGGCACACAGATGCTGCCTGTGAGACCGTGAGTGTGAGGAGCATCTAATGTCCTGTGTGCTGGAACTGGAAATGAATGACATGGTGAAACTCCGGCTGGGCTGAGCAAAGGTCTGCAAAGGAATGCGCTGCTATTGTTCGAGTGAAGAGAGGGTCGGGGGGGCGGGGGGATGCCATTGATGAGTACAAAGTGAAAGAGTGAGCCTCCTGGAAGCTCTCTGTCTCTCTCTTCTGTGAGAACCTCTCGTAGTCGCTGGCTCTCTCGGGAGCTCCGGTCCCAGGGTGCACAACAACTGCTTTGTTTCACCCATAAACACACACCCCAGCGAAACACAATCAACCTCCCTCTCTCCGGTTGGGAAAACCAGGGGCTTCATTTACATCTCATAGAACAACATCGTCCTCAGGAAATCATTACACCCATGCTGATCAGCCTGCTATACAAACAGGACATAGTTGATTTTGATAGTGAAGTCAACAGATTCACTGTTTCCATAATGGACCTTCTCAGAGTTCTGTGTCGCTTATAGACTCCAACCTATAGTTATTTCATCTTAATAAACATATTGATAGTACAGTAGGGTATATATTCACAACATTAATAATACATGCTGGATAATAAGCTTCTCAAATTGGTAAAAACAAACAAACAAACAAACAAACCTAAAGGGCTGTATATTATGTCAAAAATTTTTTTTTACATGTAACATATTTAACACATCTACGCATAAAATAGATTAATTGTTGTATATAAACAGGGGTTTAAATATGAAATGAACGAAATTAACGAAAGTCTCTTCCAAGGAATTTATTGGAGCTGTGGCAGAATCCTTCCACCGTGGTACCCAATATCCACTGCTTCCCCAGGGCTATGAAGCCTTTCATACTGCTACAAAATAAGTAATCAGAAACCCGGGCACTGTAGAAGAAGCAGCACAACTGGTCTCGAGTCAGTGTGCAAGCAGAACTCTCCCAGCACCCCAGGGAGAAGCTGCAAATGGGCTTTTCAAAGCGTTTGACAGCTGGGACCTGGGCCAAAGGTGACCCAAGCAGTTGTGGAGGGCACAAGCTCAGCAGCTGCACCTCCAAGATTGCTTCTTTACTTCGCGCCTTAACATTTATATACCGCTTTTGAGTGTTCAGAAGAAAGATGGAATGGTGAGCAAACAAACAAACAAACTCACGCTTTGGTAACTGCACCACCAAATATCAATCAAATGACCAAGTATGTGTGCTTCTCTTTCTTTAAGACAAAGCTTTTTATACAATGCATGGTGTGTGTGAATAAACTTAGTCCAAGAGTGTGGATGATTGCCAGTGGCCTTATTAATATTCATACAGCCTATGAAACACTCACACATGGCTCTTTGAACATTTTCATTGAATCATTAATACGCATGCATTTGATGTAAATTCCCAAACATAAGCTTTGTTTGAGTCATCGTAGTATTGTTAATCTTACTGACTTCCTTTAGTCTATAGGAAAAAGAAATGTGGCCAAAATAGAGAATATAATGCCCACATTCTGGAGCCGTTCCTCAGAGATCAATGTCCAGAGTCTGGAAATGAATAAATCGAAATAAATTTGTACGTGTGGAGGCACGACTTAAACACACTTTCTATAGCTGGGTCTGAGAACAAAGGCCGCTTCCATTGACCAGAATCTTTCAGGAGTAACCGATCAGATTACACACGTTTTCCCTCAAAAGCAAAGTCAGTTAAAATGCAAAATAATACTATTATGTTATTATTACCTGTTATTACATATGTCATACATAAGTTTTAAGTTTAGAAATATTAACTATCGAGTGTGTATGTGTGTGTTGTGTGACAACATTAGCATCGCTGAGAGGTGAGTCAGTGCCAAAGCATTCCAACTCTGATCAGGATTAGCCCCCACCACCCTCCATGAGATCCGAGCCACACACACACACACACACACACACACACACAAACGTACAACAATGTACAGAGAAGGAGGTGGGAACTGTCTGCAAAGGCCTCTAATTATACACTTAAATCTACTGAAAAGGGAGGAATGCATTTTCCTCGACCCATTTGATGGAATTGCTACAATTTGGAGCATTAAAAACTATTTAGGCAGGTTCTTCACCGCTAAACGTCTAGAACCCCCTCTAAGTGGGCACTTGATTTTCTCGAGAAAGAGACTGCTCTTACTTCGAGACTCTTGGGTTCATTCGAGTTGCCACTCAGTTTTGTTGAAGTGGTCTACGTGAGGATATGTCTCGCACTAAAATGTGCTGGTTTGTGACCTTGGGGATTTTTATACAAGGCTACGCTCAGCAACTACTGGATGGAGACACCTGGCTTTAGGTCAAGTAGATCAGGGAGACGGCTGCAATGCTATATCTTTATGTATCCATATCTCTCTGTATGCTGCTGATAAGGCTAGATATCTTTTTGCAGAAGATTAATTTGCACAACTGATATGTCCGACGTATTCTTTACGAAGAAAGACTAAGCCAGAAATGATTTAATGCAACATTAAACAATCCGTCACAACTTTGCAACAACTGTGGGCTGTAAATATAACGAGAGAAACATCATTAGTAGTCTTGCCTTCATAGTGAATGCCTAACACTGGATTTAAACAAAGAACAATTTTCTCACATAACCAAATGAACACATAAGACTTCTGCTTCCTTAGTTACGCCAGACCACAAGACTAAAGTAATCAACAAGTTATGTAATCTAATAAGCAGGTCTGAGAAAACTCTAAATAATTTCAGGGTGGGTTAGGGTGAATGTTTCTTACGGCGGAGTCTTTTGAACTAGAGTGGGGTGAGAGCCCTGTTGTAAGTTTTTTTCAAGGGGCTAGGGATTTTTAGCCGCACCCCTACGTGTGACGAACAACTATCCTCATACACGATAGAACTGCAGGCTGAATTCACTTCTTTCAAGTTGTTAAGATCTTAAGCAGTGTCTTAAATACTCGATTCTGAGACAGTATCATACACATTTCAATAAGAGTTCTATATAAAAAAGAAAAGAAAAATGCATTTGCAAAGCTGAACATAGCATAAATGCAGTGGCAGCCATTTTTAATCTGGAATATTTATTAGAATCACATTCATGAGCCATGATCAGAGGTCTAGCTTTTAGGATTTGTGAAGAATTTCACTGTACTGCCTATATCCACTTTAAATATTGTACCAATGTTTTTGATTTGTAAAATACTTTGGATGAGACTTAATTCTATATAGTATGGTCTTTTTTTCCCTGTTTGCAGAGGCCTACTAGCCCTCTTGTGCTAGTGAGTAACTATTTTTCTGGTACTCTGTGCTCCAGTCGGGCAAAGATATGTTTAAAGTATATGAATTGTTGCTTCTGTAAGAGGCACTGGAATCAGAAGTACAGATTCAGGAATATCTGACATTCAAGTACAATGAAACACAACAAACATGACCACATCAACCAAAAATATGTATGCGACTAAACTGTAAAGTATTGTACAAAATTGTAAATTTGGACAATTCGAGACTGGATGTATCTAATATTAAAAGTTGTCATGTTACCATAAACATATCTTATGATACTATACCAGCTGAAGTATCATATCATGCAATATTGTTTTAATTCATAATTCAAAGCTACAAAACAAACCAGATTTACTGAAATACATTCATATAAACAAAAAAGCAGACAAACCGAAGTTTCCTCTGAATACGTTATTAATGAGAACAAAAAACTGGCTATTTGAAAAACTCAAGAACAATCATACAGTTGGCAAGCAACTAATTCAATGTGCCACACATTTCATCTACTGTTCCCTAGAGCAATGAAATCCTGACTACTAAATGAGTACTAAGAATGAACACATCATTAGGAATATATATATATATATATATATATATATATACACACACATACACACTCTCCTCTCCGCTAATAGCTGGTGTGTGGTGGACGTTTCTGGCGCAATATGGCTGCCGTTGCATCATCCAGGTGGATGCTACACACTAGTGGTGCTTGAGGAGATCCCCCCATATAATATAGAAATGTAACTGTAACTAACTAACTAACTAAATAACTGAATTTGGAAACGAACTCCAAAAAAATTGGGAATGTTAGCTCGCTGCCTATCAAATGCGGCTAATTTTAGTATTTACACACAGCGTTTAGTGTAACGTTAGCTCAATTAGTAGCAAACAGGAAATCTTTAAAGATTAAGGTAAAGAATTTAGGCTTAAATGCAGTGTCACTAACCTTTGTGTATTCTGCAAAAGCAGTAGGATGTGTCGTTTTATCGAAAATAAATATTAACTGCCGCAAATACATTACGTACGGTACTACCGTATTGACGATACTACCATTTAAAAAACACAGTAGCATCGGCGATATTTTGAAGCTTTAGTATCGCGATACTACATTAGTACCGGTATACCGTGCAACCCGACTAGGAAATAATTCAACAGCTTTGTCTAGTCCAGTCATTTGAGACTGTCTATATCTGCAATTTGCAGGATGCTAGTTATGTTGTTAGACAGACGCTAAATTGTACATTTGGACAGCAAACATGACCAAATGACTGACTGCTATGTGAAAAATTCTTTTAAATTCAAATTCATTTTTTTCACCCTAAACTAGTCATGGAATCACAGTGTCCAGCATCAGCTACAAAACGCAACATGACCGATTTGTTTTCCGAATTCCTCAGATATTCATTTACTCAGGAGGACCAGATATGTTCTATCTATGTTTGCTCAACACATTTACCCTTCTAAATGGTATGCCAGTAACTGCGCTCTTTTAATACATATCCATTACCAAACAAATTATGTTTTTGTCACTATATTCTCCAAGCCATCATGGCTACCATCTCTTCCCCATTTAAAGCATTACTGGTCGATCCATAGATGGTAATTTGATCAATAGATTTGTAATAGTCGTGACTTGGCATCTATAACTTTTCTCATCTATATCTTTATACAGTAGCTATACAAATATCAACACTCATAGTGGTTATGTCGCTGTTTTTTTTCTCCTTGCGACCAGGGCACTACCTGAAACGTTGAAGCAGGCTTTAGCTCCGTCCACTTTAAATCAACATCATGTCACGTATTCCTGAAAAGCTTGATTAAAAAAATGTCAAATTATCTGTCATTATGACATTTCAACTAACAACTGCAGCGAATACTCTGCTACTGTAGAGCAAGACCTGCTTCCAGGGACGACACATAAGCTGCGTTTACATGGACATCAATAATCCATTCTTAACCCGATTAAGACCATACTTTGATTAAGAAACTACCATGTAAACAGCAATTTTTACATATCTTAATCTAATTAAGGTCATACATGAATTAAGCTCTAATCGAATTAAGACGTGGAGAAATCCTGTTTTAGTCGCATTATGGACGTGTATTACAGACATGTTAACACCTTAATCACATTTTGAAGGACGTGTGAGAGTTTTCACCGCATTTTGCGACAGGACACGATCACACATGGCAGTTCTCAACATTTTACGGCAAACAAGAGAGTTTGGCTGCGTCCCAAACCACATACTTGCTATTATAGGCCTGTAGTGGGGAAAAATACATGTATCTTGGCTACTATATAGACGGTAAGTACGCGTTTGAGACGCAGCCCATGGCTTCAAGCAGTCGTCTATTAGGACGTACAGCATGACAAATAATTAACTGCACTCGAAGCGTTTGTAAAAAAAAATTCAATAAAAACACCCAAAACTGTTTACGGAACCATAACGAAGACCAACTATATGTTGATACGTGAAATTCTGGAGGGACGTCAGACGGCGTGGCGCGGTGACGTAATGACGCGGGCTGTTAATCTAATTATGTTCTATAACATGTAAAATGGGTACATGACAGGAGTATTCTAAAAGCAACTCATGTAAACACCTTAATCACATTATTATCTTAATCAGAGTTAGGTCAATAATTAAATTACTGCTGTCCAGGTAGACGTAGTCATTCACAGCATTTAATTGGACAATCAGAATATTTTGACAGTTGAAGATTAGGGGGGAAAAAAATCACCTGGTCTTTTTCCAGTCTTCAACTGTCCAGCTTAGCTAAGTCCATGATAGCCTCAAATTCTTGTTCTTGTCTGACAGGAGTGGAACTTGATGTGGTCTTCTGCTGTTGTAGCCCATCCACCTGAAATGCTTTTCTGCTCACCACGGTTGTAAAGAGTGCCTATTTGATTTACTATATCCTTCTTGTCAGCTCAAACCCTTCTGCTCATTCTCCTCTGACCTCCCTCATCGACAAGGGGTTTCAGCCTTTGCACACAGGATGGGTTTATTTTTCTCGTTTTTTCCCCCTCACACCATTCTGTGTAAACTCTACAGACTGTTATGTGTGAAAATCCCAAGAGATCGTCAGTTTCTGAAATACTCAAACCAGCCCATCTGGTCCCAACAAACATGCCACTGTGATTTTATACATTGTGTCGCTGCCACATGATTGGCTGATTAGATAACGATATATAAATGTGCAGGTGTAAAGGTGTTCCTAATAAACTGGAAGGTGAGTGTACATATTGTCCTGTCAAATTTAAACAGAAATATTGTTTTTTTTAATTTATTTTTTTTTATTAATGTTGTACTGCCATACTGTTGTCAATAACACTAAGGGACAGGTACAAAAAGCTCTGAAACACCAAAACACTTTAAAGGAGTCCCTGTAAAACAGGTTACCACCTCAGTGTCAAGGAAAGGTGCCGTTTGTGTACAGGGGTTTGTTTTCTCAGAGTGCGGCGATAGAAAGTGTAGACTTCTGGCTAAAATTTTTGACTGAATATCATTTCTGTCGTCATGAATTGTTCAAATGACTCTCATGTCTGAGTGTGTATTAATACTGAAGGATGAGTAAAGTGCCACATTAGCACAGCTGTGTGAGGAGAAGTGTGCTCAGCGACTTGCTGCCGCGGTGTGAGGTGAAGCAGAAATACAGCACAATGGTTCTTGCTCTCGTTATCGCGAGATTGCAGCGTTTAGCGACCTGACAGAGGAGAGAGAGAGAGAGGGGGAGAGAGAGAGAGAGAGAGAGAGAGCAGCTCAACAACCGAGAAGTCGAGAAAGCAGCACCGAGAGACGCCGACATCTGGCCCCACATCATGAAAACACGACAGAACATCTGAGGAAGCAAGAAAAGCGTCGACATTTCTGTAAGTACTGTGTTTGGGAATACCGAAAACGGGAAGCTTTAAAGTTGTGTGCGCGTGCGTGTGTGTGTGTGTGTATGTGTGTGCGCGCGCGCGCGCGTGTGTGCGTTACCTCGTCCACCACCTCCGCGCAGTGCAGTTGTCGAGTTGCTTCGGCGTTAAAAGCTACACACACACACACACAAACACACACTGAGGTACTGTTCAGCTTTTTCTCGTTAGCTGACCCTTTTTTTAAAAACAATTTTCTCGCAGTGTTTTTTTTTGCTGTTCATCACAAAACGTTGGCGCGTCTGTTCACTCCGCCAATAAAGTTGGATTATATTTGTGACAATTTTCCTTCATAATGAAGATTTTCACGCGACGAACTTAAAAGGAAAGAAAGAAAAGTTGATCTTTAAAGCGCTCGTGCAGGCTCGCAAAGTTTTCCCCAGGCAGAGATCAGTGTGTCTGTGATAGTGTCCGAGTGGAATATCGGTAATAAATAAATAAATAAATAAATAAATAAATAAATTCTGTGTAACACACACACGAGTTCAGTATATGAACCGTGATTGTCCCCCCGCTATCTAGTCGCCGGATTCCGGGTAACATATGGCGTAAACGCGAGCACAGCTGGAGGTAGCGTTTGCACGGCGCTGATGTCAGAGCAGCTGACTCTACAGCTTGCGGGATAATTAGCGCACAGGGCCACCAGTTCACCCACTCGCTTGTGTGTTGTGTGTGGTTTTTTTTTTTCCTGCTCGGACGTGAAGCTCGAGCCCTTTCTTTCTTCCTCTGTCGCGAGCTTCGGAGCGCGAGCGAGCTGTGTGTTTGGCGAGCGGCGCGTGCCCAGTGTGTTTTCTTCGCGCACAGTCACGAGCGACTTCTCTAAGGTATGGTACTGATTCATTTACTGGGAATAAACTATAGAGACGTCCCGATGTCGACTACACGCGTGTGTATTTTCCGTTCAGAAGCGTATCTGTGTTGTGTTTGTATCTGTATGTATGAGTGTATGGTCTGGCTTGGGGAAAGTTTTCATTCATTATAAGAGAGGTTCCACACTGATTGAAGCACCTTCTGCATTAATGTTATTCTGTATTTAAAACAGTTCTATCCCCAGTGCCAGTGTTTTATTATAATTATTATATATATACACACACACACACACACACATATATATATATATATATATATATATATATATATATATATATATATATATATATATATATATATATATATATTGTGTCTGTTGTATGGTTTTACTTGTGTTTTGTCTCCAGTGGTCTCTGGTCCTAACGCTTTGCTAAGCCTGTTTTGTCGCCTCTGTTTGAACGCCTCGCCCTGTTTATTCAACATCCGGTTTTTCCTGTTCTCTCCTGCCAGGTTATGAGAGAAGCATGGAGTTCCCAGACCACAGCCGCCACTTGCTGCAGTGCCTTAGTCAGCAGCGCCATCAGGGCTTCCTGTGCGACTGCACGGTGCTGGTTGGAGCGGCACGGTTCCGTGCGCACCGGGCCGTGTTGGCTTCGTGCAGCATGTACTTCCACCTTTTCTACCGGGACCAGCTGGACACCCACGACGTGGTGCGACTGAACAGCGACATCGTGACTGCGCCGGCGTTCAGCTTGCTCCTCGAGTTCATGTACGAGGGGAAGCTCGAGTTCAACACGCTGCCGGTGGAGGACGTGCTGGCCGCCGCCAGTTACCTGCATATGTATGACATTGTCAAAGTGTGCAAGGGAAGACTGAAGGAAAAGGAGCTGTGCTGTCTGGATGAGAAACTTGTTGACAGCGTGAGTCTGAGCTGCCTGGAGAGAGAGAGCTTGCTTGACAGGGAGATCGAGCCCAGCAAAATCCCCCTGAGAGGCCAAATGGCAGATGACATGGACATGGATGACATCACAGATTGCGATAGGCCAGCACTGGCAAGGCAGAAGGCTAACGGTCACCTCAGTGGGTCTCCGGACCTTGTAGGTGTCAATTATGTGTCAGCCGAGGCCGAGGCCCGTGTGCGAACAGCTGGAAAAACGAATGTGGACGTCAGCGGTGCGTCCCAAAGGTCCCGGGCCACCGATGACACGGACAGTGCGCTGGACTTGTCTTTGAAGGCGCTGTCGGGCAGAGATGTGGGACAGCTGGCCCTCGACAGGCAGCAGCAGGGCATAGAGATGCACGCTCGAGATGAACACGGCACACTGTCAGTGAAGGAGGAGGGTGGGGGTGCCAGCTTTGGGAATAGTGTGCCCATGACAGGGTTCGATGCCCTCTTTCGGGGCAAAAATGGCACTCTGCTGCCCCCGGAGGAGCACCTGATGATGGAGGACGAAGAGGAGGAGGTGGTGGGGTTGGACGCTGACGAAGAGGAGGAGGGGATGAGAGCACGGGTGGGGGTCTTAGTGGCACAAAGGGAACGTAGCCACAGCCGAGAGGGGAGCGAGGAGGCTCGAGGAAGAGGAGAAGCACACAGTGAGGAGGAAGAGGACGACGATGAGCTGGCCTCCACGGACATCACCGTGCTCCTGCCACCAACAGGCACTGTTCCAGTGTGTGTGTGCCCCCTATGCAGTAAGGCATTCCCGACACCTCACGCTCTGCAGCCGCACCTGAGCTCGCACTTCCGCGAGCGGGAGGGCGCACGCACCAAGCTCTCACCCGACGCTTCGGTGCCCACCTGTGCTCAGTGTGGAAAGACCTTCTCGTGCGCGTACACATTAAAGCGGCACGAACGCACGCACTCGGGCGAGAAGCCCTACACGTGTGCCACGTGCGGCAAGAGCTTCCAGTACTCGCACAACCTGAGTAGGCACGCCGTAGTGCACACGCGTGAGAAACCTCACGCCTGCAAGTGGTGCGAGCGCCGCTTCACACAGTCTGGAGACCTGTACCGCCATATCCGCAAGTTCCACTGCGCCCTCGTCAAGACCCTCTCGATCGGATAAGCACACTCCTTTCCTACTCCCAAAGGCAGTTTGTGACCTACGTATATGAAGTATTTAAGCATAGAAGGGTGTCCTTCTCTAAACCCTAAGCCACGGTGGTGTTTGGTGACTATGCACTTGACTGGCTATAGATATGTTACAACTTAAAATTAGAAAGTGTTTTAATGCAGATTTTAGGACTAAAGGTCCTATTGCAGTCCCTCCATCCAATGGAGAAGTGTGAAGTGAAGGTTTTTGATGCACTTGGTCAGTCACTGGCAGCGTCTTCTGAAGTTTAAACGATAAATATGAGGGTTTTTTTTGTTTTGTTTTGTTTTTTGTCGTGTCATGTCAGCAATATAAGAGTACAAGTTTTGAAGTGAGTGCATTTCACCGAACGGATGAAACATCGTTCCGAAACGAGAAATTGAAACGTAGGTTAAGCGATATCAGCAAACGGATTCAGTCATAGCTTCGTAATTCACAGATTTCTGTTCGGGTTCAAGTCTTATTTGCTGAAGCCGGAATGGCCGAGAAGTTGGCGATCATTCGGCTGTCGCTTCGTCATCACTTCTGGGGAAACAGGGTCAGGTGTTTTTCCTCTTGAATTGGTTTCTGAAGTAATAAAATGTGCAGGTAGTTTTGCAAGGACAAACTACTACCTTTATTATAACTATTGCAGTTTTTTTCTGCAGTAACTAAAAATAAACGAGTTTGTTCTATGGGAACTCTGGATGGAGCCCATTTTTTAACATGAATTAGCTAGCATCGTGTTCATTTTGGTGGGTCTTTATTAATCCTATTATCTGGAAACACTAACAATTTGACAAGAAAAAAAAAAAAAATTCTGGTGGAACATGAACGTTAGAGACTTTATATCTTTTCATTAACTTTCTCCTTTCGTCCAACCTAACACTTTTGAGTTAGTTGTGTTGGTTAAGTTTAGGGGTTTTTCGTTTTGTTTCGTCATAATGACAAGAAGCACTAAAAATCCACGTAATACCGTTTCTTTTTTTTTTTTTTTTTTTTTTCCTGAGAAAACTTGATTAGAATTATTTATTAGTTCTGTTGGTTCAGGGTTTACTGTAAACATCTGAAGTATAGACAGTTGTGCTAGTTCCTAATATGTCCTATGGGTACTGTTTCGGCTACACTGAATGGATTGATTGTAAAAAAAATCAGTTGCTGTATATCATCATATGGTTTATCATTTCACTGTAACTTGTGTAGATAAGCCATTTTTAATCACTGTTCGTCACGAGTTGACTCCAGAAACGCTAAGACGCACTTGCTTCGTGCATACATAGACTGTACATACAACACTGATGTTCTGTAGGCTGCTATTTCTAACTGTATATTTATTGTAAATATGCATTTTTATTTATCTCTGTTCTCTTTGACAACATCTGGAATCTCAAATCTCTTGACTTACGAAGTCGAAGTCTTCCCTTGTTTTGCTGGTCTGTTTTAAAGCCTGTAATGCTGTAACGCCGTGACAGATGTAGCAGATTCAGAAGCACGATGTCAACAAGACTCGTAATAGCTGAACAGTCCTACAATTTAAAAAAAAAAAAAAAAAAATATTCCAAACAAAAGAAAAACATTATCCCGGGTATTTATTTAGTGAGTAACAAATCACGTTCTGCTCTAAAACTATCGGAAGTGTTCCAAACGCAAGTTTCTGCCACCAGAGCTGTCCATCGCGACATTTCCTGCAAAAACGATATAACCGAAACATTCGAGTGGGTAAGGATGTGAGCGTACCCGTGCGATTCTCACTGACGAGACTACACTCTGAAACCGTTTAGTCTTTGTTGCACATTTGTTGGGCAGCTGTTTAAAAAGTATCTTTGAATTCGTTTAAGTTTGTCCGAGCTCCGTGTATGTTTAAGGGGCTTCAGTTGGAAGTTCTCTGTGGAACACTGGAAATTAGAGGAACTGACTAGAACAACTCTTATTCCGAGAATGGTGTACTTATATTATTACTAGGTAGAACTGGAAAGCGGGGGTGCATCTCAATCAGCTCCCTAGGTCATGAATCAGTATGTCATATGACATAAATGTCACAGTGGCCTAATGTTTCCGACATTATATGTCATGTAAGAGTGTTAGCATAAGCGTAAACATGTTTCTGGCATGGTACTTCAATCAGGATTGTAGGCTAGCTAGGGGATTTTTTTTTGTTTTTTAAATCATTAAACACTTAAAAGTCGTTAGACTCAAACAAACCATATATGGTTCAAAATCACTAATGTAAGTAATCATTTGAGAGCCACAACGATAACAAGCTACGTACATTTGTAGGCTTCGGAAAACATGATGTCATTTCCAGTAAGGGAACGTCGTGAGCATCGGTGCTCCTTGGTTTTTGTGGTGCATTTTGGGATTTTTTTTAGGGTACGCTGGAATGATTTAGCGATTGAGACAGCCCTTAAAATGGCCCGACTACCGAACTCGGGCGCGGATTGAGACGCAACCCTAGGTCTTTTTCAGATTTGATGCAGCTAATACTGATGAATTGTTGTAGGTGCTTTATTTGAAATGCGTGTGTTGATATGAATCTCAATGGAGTCAGATTCCTATGTTGAAGTAATATGCATGGACTCGATCTACACAGTATGTGCCTTGTCGACACATTAATCCAACAGCAAATTCATTATCGGGCATTACTGTGGGCCTGTAATTATTCATTCTGTTACTAATGGCGCAAAAAAAAGAAAAAGAAAAAAAGAAGAAGCGACGCAAGGTGGTAAGATTTGTGTTTGCTTTTCATGTTTGAATTGAAGGTACAATAAGAGTGTTTTTATGACATAAAATATTGCAAGATGTTAAAAGAACAGAATCCGATATTATAATATCAGGCTGTGTATAGTACGTAGAGGAAACTGGGTGCGTCATACTTGAAGTCACTTCCTGTTCGGATGCAGTCATGTGATCAGCAGTGAGGCAATATTTAACATATTATCACATATGACCAGCAGGAGCGTAATTATGGATAACGCGAGCACCTAAGATGTGCTCCGGTTTGAAAAATCGAGCCATTACTTAAGGCACGAGTATGTTTTTCTTCGACGAAAGTGTGTATGTAAACATTAATACTGGAATATCGTCTTCTAAAGTTCAGACTGTGAAACTGTATAATCATAAGAGTTATTTATTGATTTCTTTCTTGTGCAAATATTTTACTGAGTTTGACTTAAGTAATGAAAGATGCTACTAAACGGAGAACATTTTTAATAGACTTTGTAGAAGTGCCATTAGATTTAATATAATTGTTTTGATAAGAAACGTATATTTTATAGGAAACAGATGCTTTGACGTTAGTGCTGTAGTGAATGTAGGTGACAATCTGGTTGATTTTAAAAGCTTGTTGGCCTTATTATTATTATTATTATTTTTTTTTTGACAGATTAACGCTGTTATGTTTGTTTGTGCTTTTTATTTGCCGCTTTTGACGTGTACCCGTGTGTGTGCTGTGGAAAAAGTGACAATCTTGAGCTAGGACTTTTATTTCGATTCTGTATAGATTAAATAGAGAATTTTATGTCATACCTGTGTGTGTTTGTGTGTAAGTTATTTCACAGTTTGAATTGCTGGTATTTTTTCTCTTGTTGAACTTTACTGTACTGTTAACTGACAAAATATGAATCGATCTTTTTTGGGGGTTTTTTTTCTTCTTCGAAATATATAGATCAATAGTACAAATTTTTTTTTTTTTACATGAATTATTCATTTTTACATAAGCCTTGTCCCAGAGCCTCTTTTCAAGGACGTATTGTCAAGGAGGATCTCTCCAGGTTTCTGTTTATAAATAACATCAGCTGTTTAAGGGTTGAAGTGCTACTGTATACAGACAACACAGTGAGCACTGATCTTTTAACCCCCCCCCCACACACACACACACACACATCGACAAAGACATCTTGCGTGGCTGTGGAGGAAAGATAGAGCCACGGATAGCTGGTAAAATTTTAGTAGATCAGAAATCTGTTTGCGATCTCAAAAGTGATGACATTACATGGTATGTAACATTGCAACGACGGTTCAAGTCCAATGGTCCCCTTGGATCAAAAATCAAAGCAGAGTCTTTAAAGAAACTACAGTAGGAAACTATTTTTAAACACTTTAGCTTAACTATATCAAAAAGAGCCATTCACATGGATGTATACACACACGCACGCATGCCTTTATAAAGTTACACAATAACTTTATACTTCTGAGATAAAAAAAAAAAAAAAAAAACTCAAAAGTTTAATGTATACCTGTAAGGGGTAATATCTCAAAAGGGTTTAACGTTATCAGCTAACAATTTGTGTGTCTGACTCTCTCTGTCTGTCTGCCTCTCTCTGTCTGTCTGCCTCTCTCTGTCAATCTGCCTCTCTCTGTCAATCTGCCTCTCTCTGCCTCTCTCTTTCTATCTGCCTCTCTCTGTCTATCTGCCTCTCTCTGTCAATCTGCCTCTCTCTGCCTCTCTCTGTCTGTCTGACTCTCTCTGTCTGTCTGCCTCTCTCTGTCTATCTGCCTCTCTCTGCCTCTCTCTGTCTGTCTGACTCTCTCTGTCTGTCTGCCTCTCTCTGTCTGTCTGCCTCTCTCTGTCTATCTGCCTTTCTCTTTCTATCTGCCTCTCTCTGTCTATCTGCCTCTCTCTGTCTATCTGCCTTTCTCTTTCTATCTGCCTCTCTCTGTCTGTCTGCCTCTCTCTGTCAATCTGCCTCTCTCTGCCTCTCTCTGTCTGTCTGACTCTCTCTGTCTGTCTGCCTCTCTCTGTCTGTCTGACTCTCTCTGTCTGTCTGACTCTCTCTGTCTGTCTGCCTCTCTCTGTCTATCTGCCTCTCTCTGTCTATCTGCCTTTCTCTTTCTATCTGCCTCTCTCTATCTGTCTCTCTCTGTCTGTCTGCCTCTCTTTGTCTATCTGCCTTTCTCTTTCTATCTGCCTCTCTCTGTCTGTCTGCCTCTCTCTGTCTATCTGCCTTTCTCTTTCTATCTGCCTCTCTCTGCCTATCTGCCTCTCTCTGTCTATCTGCCTTTCTCTTTCTATCTGCCTCTCTCTGTCTGTCTGCCTCTCTCTGTCTATCTGCCTCTCTCTGTCTGCCTCTCTCTGTCTATCTGCCTTTCTCTTTCTATCTGCCTCTCTCTTTCTATCTGCCTCTCTCTGTCTGTCTGCCTCTCTCTGTCTATCTGCCTTTCTCTTTCTATCTGCCTCTCTCTGTCTGTCTGCCTCTCACTGTCTGTCTGCCTCTCTCTGTCTGCCTCTCTGTCTGTCTGCCTCTCTGTCTGTCTGCCTCTCTCTGTCTATCAGTTTGATGGATAGCTGCAGCTGGATTGGGAAGGGGACTATACTGTTGTTGTTGTTGTTTCTTCCTTGTTTCTTTCTCCTACATGCTTTCTCCTGTTACTTGTTAGATGTTGTCATAGATGGATGGGGAATTGTGTACATGGGGGTGGGGGCGGAGTCACTATTGGCCAAAATTTAACACTTTATACTTTATATGCAATATAAGATCCATTTATTCATCCATCTTCTGTACCGCTTATCCAACACAAGGTCACGTGGAGCCTAGAGCCTATCCCAGGGCACAAGGCAGGAGACACCCTGGACGGGGTGCCAACCCATAGCAGGGCACAATCTCACACACACACACACCCACACACACACCCCCATTCACACACTACGGATAATTTTGAAATGCCAATCAGTCTACAACACACGTTTTTGGACTGGGGGAGGAAATCTGAGTACCCAGAGGAAACCCCCAAAGCACGGGGAAGACATGCAAACTCCACACACCCCTCGCAATATAAGAGTGATGATGACCTCCAGAAACGAGGTTGTGAAGGTCAAAGGAGGTTTGGTCCAGGACATTTAAAAAAATTAGGTGGAGAAACTGCTAGAACACGTTTTTCACGGATTAGAGGATCATTGTTGTCTGTTAGTACTTCATCCAAACCATGTAGAAATAAACTTTGCATTGATTTGCTTTGTTCTTTAAAAAAAAAAAAGAGGCTGATTTAAAACGTTTTATGAAACAGTTTTGCGCATATTTACGAACACTCGAAATAAGCTGGAGCGTTGACAGCATTTTCACTGGTAATGTATAACATAAGCCTCTTTCAAATTTGCCCATTATGTACTATTATTCTGGATTTTGAACTCGAATAGTGAAAGCAGCTGGATTTATGACCTACTCGCTTTCTGAACTATTATTTCACGTGTGGATATTTGATTTTTCCCTTTGAAGGACTGAGAAAGCTTTCACATTCAAGTGCTTGTTATTGTTCTGAGCTACGCAGAAACCGACACACATCTTACTAAGCATAATGAGTCATTTTTCAGTAAAAAAGAACTTCCTGGATCATTTGCATTCAGCAAACAAACAAACAGGAGGACCGAGGGAGAGGAAAATGCGTATCTAATTTGAAAACTGAGTGGTCATTTTTCAGTAAGTGGGCTCCTAATTATTCTTTGGCGGCACATCTAAAGAAATCCAGTGGCATGGATATGCGATTCCCACAGCCCTACCCCCCCATCAAGAGCATACAAACTTTACAAACACACACAAACATCCCCCCAGCATCCCAGGCTTTATCCCAATAACCCCTTTGTCTTCAGATAGCAGTAGTAGTATTGGCCTCCTTATTATCTCCTGTGGTTTCAGTGTTCTCACTAGAAACCAGCGTGATGTGGGCAACCCAAAGCAGCACCTGACTATGTAGCGGTTTGCCTCTAGACTGTAAATAAGGGTGTAGCGCTGGGAAGGTCTTCTACACCTCAAAGAGGTGGCTCAAGAGGTTGCCTAAACAGCTCTAGTGTAGTTGTAACTCTTTGAGATCCATATCAACTTTAAACAGAATAAAGGTCTACCTTTGTTTATGCATTCATACACTATGCGTACATCGAATTTTGCTATTTTGACGTGTTTTCGCCCTCGTCCTTATGTAATCATGTTGACTTGAAGAGTTGTACATGTTTTCAAGACACTTAGAGATCCTATAGCAGTGGTCACCAAAGCCTTGAGATCCAACCAAAATCTAACACACTTTTAGTTGATCAAGAACTTCTTAAGGCAATGATTAGATGGTTATCTGGGCACAGGTATGGTTGGAGGGAAAGTCTTTAGGAAGGTAGATCTACAGGAACAGGCCTGGTGACCTATAGCAAATAGCATAGTGGTTGTCAAAGTGGGGCAGTGAAGCATATCCAAGGGGTCCATGATTTTAAAATTTGGTTAGAGTGGTGGAAATCCCAACTCACCAAGGGTTAGGGTAATCATCAAAGTTACTGTAAGTGCCAAATGGTATTTATGTAACATGTTTCCTAGATATTAAGAATTAAATAGCTTTAGTATATGAACAAGGTACTAATGGGTTTTTCATGAGTGTTATTTATCTTTTGAAATATCATTAGGATTTGATTAAAGTGTCATTAAAGCCTGCTTTATCTATGCTATACTATTCAGGCCTGTAATGTTCACATTAAGGTATAATAGAGATATACAACCCCAATTCCAACAAAGTTGGACACACAGCGGTGTGAAATGTAAAAAAAAAAATCAATAAAAACAGAATGCAATGATTTTCAAATCTCATAAACCCATGTGTTATTCACAGTAGAACATAGAAAACATATCAAATGTTTAAACTGAGGAAATGTACCATTTTAAGGAAAAAATAAGGTCATTTTGAACGTGATGGCCGCAACACGTCTCAAAAACGATAGGACGGGGGTAACAAAGGCTGGAACAGTAAGTGTTACTAAAAAGAGGTTAATTGGCAACAGGTGAGTATGATTGGGTATAAAAAAGAGTATGAGGCAGAGTCTTTCAGAAGTAAAAATGAGCAGAGGTTCACCAATCTGCGTAAAACTGCGTCTAGAATTTGTGGAACAATTTCAGAATAATGTTCCTCAACGTAAAATTGCGAAGACTATGAATATCTCATCATCTACAGTACGTAATATCATCAGAAGATTCCGAGAATCTGGAGAAATCTCCGTGCGCATGGGACAAGGGTGAAAATCAGTACTGCATGCCCGTGATCTTCGGGCCCTCAGGCGGCACTGCATTAAAAACAGGTATGATTCTGTAATGGAAATCACTGCATGGGCTCAGAAACACCTCCAGAACTCATTGTCTGTGAATACTGTTCCCATGTCATCCACAAATGCTGGATAAAGCTCTAACATGCAAAGAAATAGCCATATTGCTCAGTTCAAAAGAAGCCATAGTGCTCAGTTCAAAAGCCTGTGTCTCTGATGGTATGGGGGTGCATTAGTGCCTATGGAATGGGCAGCTTGCACATCTGGAAAGGCACCAACAATGCTGAAAGCTATATCCAAGTTTTAGAGCAACATACTCTATGCTTCCATCCAGATTCCATCCCATCTTTACTTCTGAGAGATTCTGCCTCTCTAAGATTCTCTTTTTTATACCCAGTCATGTTACTGACCTGTTGACAATTAACCGAATTAGTTACAAAATCTTCCTCCAGCTGTTTGTTTTCAGTAACACTTACTTTCCCAGCCTTTTGTTGCCCCGTCCCAATTTTTTTGAGACGTGTTGCGGCTATCAAATTCAAAATGACCTTATTTTTTCCTTAAAATGGTACGTTTCCTCACTTTAAACATGTGATATGTTTTCTATGTTCTATTGTGAATAACATATGGGTTTGTGAGATTTGCAAATCACTGCATTCTATTTTTATTTACATTTTACACAGCGTCCCATCCTTTTTGGAATTGGGGTTGTATGGGAAGCGTCAGATTTAGTACAGCAGGGGTATGTGGAGCAAATGTTTTTTTTATATATATATAAAACCTAGTCCTCTTTAGTGAGCTTTGGCTCTTTGTAGTTAGACACAGTCATCGATATAACATTTGAATTTTATTTGTATGAAGCTTTTCAGCATGTAGTGTGCTAACTGCAAAAATAAAGGAACTTCTAAGCCTCATCAGCCATCGAATTATTGAGCAGAGACACGTACAGTAAGAAATACCATGCTACAGTTACTATAAATACGATTGAATTCTTACAGTCAGTCTATATGACTGCCTCGCACTTCCGGGGTTGGAGGTTCAAATCCCACCTCTGACCTGTGTGCACGGAGTTTGCATGTTCTCCGCGTGGTTTGGGGGTTTCCTCCAGGTACTCCGGTTTCCTCCCCCCAGTCCAAAGACATGCGTTGTTATCTGATTGGCATTTCCAAATTGTCCACAGTGTGTGAATGTGAAATAGGGGATAGGCTCCAGGCTCCCCACGACCCTGTGCAGGATAAGTGGTACAGCAAATGGATGGATGAATGGAAACTACAATTAAAAAAAGGCATAAGAAATAAGAATAAAAATCAGTATAGCTGCAAAAAATAGCCAACATATTATTATACACATAGTAAGTCATTTATTTTACAATTAAAGGGGCTGCCAAATGTTTGAGAACCCCTGCTTTAGCAACTCACTTAACGTTACTATTAGCACACAGTACAAATGACCTCAATGAATGAGCGCCTTCACAGACATTCGTATTAACTTTAAACAAAACAAAAAAAAATACCAGAGACTTACACAGACTTACATTGTTTATGTATTCAAGCCTTATCTCGCATAGTTTTGACTTAATTAGTTGTGTTTTTGCCCTCGCTGATCAAAAATGCTCATGTAATTTCCATTTAACCAGAGCTGGCCCATTTGCATGTATTCCCTGGGCAGTGGGAAGTCTTTGGAAGGGAAAGCGAAGTTGAAAACTTGGACATCTTCACCTCGTGAGGCCAGCGGTGGGAGCCCTTGACCTCTGAACGCACTGCCAGGGACAGCTGGTGCCTGGCCACATTTATTAATTTATTTACCTCACAACAAAAGACAGGTGGTCACACTTGAAAAGAAGCGATGCCCCTAAACATGCAGAGACGTGCACACACACACACATACACACACACTCTGAGCTGCAAACAAGAGTCCATGCAGGAAAGTGACCCACACACTGTCAAAGCCTAGGCATGCTGTCAAATCTTTTTTCTTTTCTTTTTTTTTTGTTTACCTTTAACAAACATAAGTCATTTCTATCCAACACATCCTCCTTTCCATACATAAATTATAGGTTATAAATTCCAGTACGTACCCCAATTATTGCATAATGAATTCATTTCTCCTACTGATAATTCAAATACATAAATAATACTGTATAATCCCAAAACCAAGAACTTCGTAATGAATAATTTTTTGATCATATCCTGAACAACAAAAAATTAGTAAATTCCAGTATATGTCACAAATGACTTGTGTATTTAATTAATTTCTACTTAATTCATCTACAAAAAAAAATGCATAAGGACAAAGGCATAGTGTCTATTATTCTCAGTCACCTGCAGTTTAAAAAAAAAAACTTTCTATATAACCTGTAACTGTAAATATGCTTTAATATACGCATATTGGGCCTCATTTATTGAGCTGGATATCAACGGATTTATTAATAAATTGTTCGTACTAGAACACAAAAAATGTGGTATTTCACTCATATCCTACTCGTGCTCCTGAATGGGTGTCAGTTTAATCATCAGAAGACTAACCAACGTAAATCTCGACTTGACCGACTTATTATAACTTATCATTTGCATGGATTACCACAGTTTAAAATATGGAATATACTGTGAAGTTTAAATTGCTTTATCAGACACCCGCATCCAGAGCGATTTATAGAAGTGCTTTTTATTCGCTATCGAAAACACATCCTCATGCTAGTTCACTAGGTAAGGGACTAAGAGTCCATCCATCTACTATACCGCTTTATCCTTTTCAGGCTCACGGGGAAACCTGGAGCCTAGCCCAGGGAGCATGGGGCACAAGGCGGGGTACACCCTGGACAGGGTGCCAATCCATCACAGGGCACAAGCACATACACATTCACACACCCACTCATACACTACAGACAATTTGGACACGCCAATCAGCCTACCATGCGTGTCTTTGGACTAGGGGAGGAAATCAGTGTACCCGGAGGAAACCCCCAAAGCGTGGGGAGAACATGCAAACTCCACGCACACAGGACCACGGTGGGAATCGAACCCCCAAACTGGAGGTGTGCGGCGAACGTGCTAACCACTAAGCCAACGTGCGCCCCGGGACTAAGAGTACCATCGAGAATATTTTGCGAAATTTTGTTTCATATTCCTGTTATTTAAAAAAAGAAGATGCACATACAAACACACACTGAACAGACAGTAACCTAAGCTCAGGATCAAACCAGGGACCCTGGAGCTGTGAGTTGGCAGAGTTATCCACAATAACTAACTATACTATATTCAATCTATACATCCTGCAAAAACAGTAGACACAGTGGGAGCATGATGGATTAGAGGTTAGCACGTTACCTCCAGGGTTGGGGGTCAAATCCCATCTACACCCTGTGTGCGTGGAGTTTGCATGTTCTCCCCACGCTTTGGGGGTTTCCTCCGGGTACACTGATTTCCTCCCCTAGTCCAAAGACATGCGTTGTTGGCTGATTGGCGTTAGTGTGTGAGATTGTGCCTTGTGATGGATTCATATCCACGTCCAGGGTGTCCTTGTCTTGTACCAGGAGTTCCCTGGGATAGGCTCCAGGCTTCCTCACAACCCTCTGCAGGAAAAGCAGTACAGAAAATGGATGAATGGATAGATTTCACTCTTCTTCTTCTTTTCTTCTTCTTCTTTTTTCATTCCTTTTTGGTAGCTGCTTTATCTTGGTCAGGGGGGTGGTGAATCACTGGGTGCAAGGCAGGAATACCGTCACATTCAAACCCACACCTAAAGGAGAATTTAAAGCCACCAACTGACCTACGGGCATATTTTAGAAGGTGGAAGGTACATAACATGGCAAGAACATGCAAAACCAACACTACATTGTATAATTTATATCTTAGTATTTCTATCTGTGTGAGTAGATGCCCAGTGTAATTCCTTATTAATGGTATCTTATTCTGCCAATTCTGATCCCAACAAACGGACTATTGCACTGCAATATAACTTGAAAGTTTATAAAAGTTAAAATTTTCAGTCAAGCTATATGACAAGTCAAGATATATGACATTAGACAGTATGTATCTGCCTTGTGTTGTGACCTCGTGCGAGCAGAAGGTTGAGGAGTGCACAGCTGTCACTTCTTTAACTAACCCATATTTATAGTATACGCATCGCTGAGGCAGGCGTGCCTCTCCCTTTCTCTCTGTTTCTGCGGGCACAGCTGGTCACCCCGTGATTTAACAGCGGATCCAAAGCCACACACATGGACTTAAGTCTATCCAGCAGTCGGTGAGGCGGCCCGGGGCCTTAAAGGCTCGATGGCATGCCGCACAGGGTAAGAGGATCTGCCTCGGAAGTGACGAGTGTGACCTTTTTCAGTAAAAACGCCGAGGCTGTGATGAAAGCCCCAACAGCTGCAGTGTAGCTTCTACAAAAGGGTCAGCAACTGAGCTGGAACATCACCATATACATAAAGGGAGGTGTGTGTGGGGAGGATAATAGACAGTAACGCATGGGCTAATTGCTTTCACGTTACTTCTCCACAGCTTTATGTTTTGGTTTGCATTTCGTTAGATAGATGGTGGTTTGTGGATGAGGAATACAGGCTCATTCAGCAGGTTAGCATGTGTCACTGAGGAAATCCTAACTGTGCTAGCAGTCGAAGGTTTGTTAGCTCAAAACCCAGGAGTGCCATCATCAAGCATAGTCTCTACTCATAATCTGAACACTCACACACTTATAAGTGTTAAAGGGTTTCTCCTTTCAGAAAGTGATCCAAGTAGAATCCCATTAGATTGCTAAAACCATTCGATGTCCAAAGAAGCTTTGAGAAACCTGTTAGAATCGGGTTATATTCTGAAAATCATTTTGCATAAACGCAAATGTAAACTTCTAATGTTACGCTGCAAAAAAACCCCCCAAAAAACGCCAGCTTAGAAAGTGGAAATGCTTTGAATATAGTCAAACCTATCTAGAATTTCCTATCGTAAGTTTACAATAAACCAAATATAAGATTATGAAACCTATTTTTAGCCTTTTACTGTATATTTTAAACATTTATTTCTAGAAAGAAGCAATCGGCATTATCTGCCCGATAGAATAAGAAAACTACCTGAGTAATAATGTAAGTCATTAAGCAATAATGTCTAGAAATATGTTTAACGATCTAATATTTGGATTCTAGTAATCCTATAATATGAAACACACGATAAATTTGACTATATTCAAGATATTTTCGCTTTTGCTAAAATCAAATCAAATTCATATTTTTTTATAATCAGCACTCATGACGTATCTCTAAGATACATACGTGCAGCTACGTACAAACTATACTTGTTGGGATATTTTAATATTTAATATAACTAGCACATTTTTTATTCTTAATCTTTTTATGAATCCACAGCTTATCCTGGGAGCACTGGGTTTGAGAGAAGACTACAGCCACAGACGCCACCAGGGCACCACACACACACACATACACACACCTAGGGACAATTTAGAGTCGCCAGTCAACCTACTGCCATATTTTTAGCAGATGGGAAGAAACCCACAGCAAGAAAATGCAAAACTCCTCACAGACGGTAATCCTAGCTCAGAATTAAACCCTACTGTACTATAATACATATGTTATCATTTGACAGACAGTGTGAGTCAGATTCCTTAATACTGATATCTTACCCAATTCAGATCGGACAAACTGCAGTGAGGGCAAATAATTATTCTGACACTTTTGTTTTAGTTATTTAAAATGCTTCCAGCACATATATCCACTTCAAATTTACACACATAATGTCTTTTGACTTTGTACTGATATAAACAAAGAAATATGTATTCATACCCCTAAACAAAAGATATGTACCTGTGTGTTTCACCATGTACTTGATCAAAAACACTTGTTTCGTGTCCAGGAAATATAATTAGCTGTTCGGACAGATATCTATTATTGTAACAGCCAAGGTGTGATGGTAGATAATGGGTGAGAAATACAGCTACGCTATTTAAACAGGCTACGATGTGTGACTGACACTACATTAACAGTTTTCTTATTTCCATAATCAGCTCTCATAAAGTCTCTCTAAGAGGAGGTGTTTCGTCTCTGAAATGTTGATTGATTTACAAAATTGAACACAAAATTGCTTGACTATGAATTATGCAAGAAGGAAAAAAAAAAAACCCCACTTCACATGAGATTATTATAAAACGTGGAAAAATATGTTCACAACATTTCAAATTGCACATGGAAGCCCAAATAAACATGTGACGTCGGGCTAATACTATGTGAGAAATAAAACCGTAGGTCCTACATGTGAAAAATAGCCATATGAAAATAAACGTTTAAAAATGAATGAATTGTGTATAAAGGTCACATGTGAAAATGAGTAAGTCTGAGTTAAAACCATGTGACGGTGAACAAGTCATTTGTAGAAATCAGATGTAAATGTAAATATTAAGAAAACTAAAAAATATGACGTGAAGTCCACGTGAAAAATGGGTGAAACATAACATGTAAAGTGTCAAAAAGCCATCTGATTCATGTAAGGTTTCTGTAAGGGCCATGTTCAACTTGGGAATGAGAATAACATGCCTTAAGGTCTTTATCTGTAGCAGGACTTTCTATCATAACCGACTTTCAGGCCACACTGACGCCTCGGCGCTTGTACCAGCTGCTCCTCTGCCTGAAAATCGGCGTCTGTCTGCAGACACCAACTGGTGCCAAAAACAAGGAACCATGCGGCCCAAGCGAGTGTGACTCACTCAGCAACACACCCCCAGGCACTATTCCGGCTAGAGGTTAGTCTTTAAGTCTGAAGCCAATAAGACTTTTTCATTTTTTTTTAGATTTCTCACAGATTTTTACTCAAAAACTCTGTAGCACATATATTAAAATGTTCTTTATAAACACTTCTTTCTCCTTGAAGATTGTTCTGAGCTAGCCTGCAGACAGTGTTTAATCTGACCCATGAACTATCGGACGATTCATCTTTGTATCAAATTTAAACTCCCAATCTATTTTGCATCCAAAATCACCTTCGCAGTCTTCAAACTGTTTTATTAATGTCCCACTTCATATTGATTTCTTTACTTAACCCCTGTATGTACTAAGGAATAACGCCTGCAATCATTAATAAATGAAAAACAAATGTTCTTTGCTGGTTGTGGTATGAGAAGAATAAAACACTTCTGGATGTGTTATTGGAGAGTAATCTCTGACAGGGTGCTGTGATACAGCGAAACGCAGATCTATTACTGTTACTGTTATTGTTACCAACCAGAAGTTCAAGTTCAAGTGGCTTTATTGTCATTTCAACCATATACAGCTGGTACAGTACACAGTGAAACGAAACAACGTTCCTCCGGGTCCATGGTGCTACACAAAACAAGACACTAACCGCATGAGACGACACCGAACTAAACAAGACCTACACATTTGTACATAAAGTGCACGTGCAAACGTGTGCTAACACAGGACAGTACTAAAACAGGACAATGGGTACAGTAAGTGACCAGTACACAGTTTTACTGTGGAAGTGTCCGATATAAAAGCTAGTGCAAAAGATAGGTGCCAAAGAGTAACAGTATAAGTTAAAAAATGGTATAAATGTAAACATAAGATGCTATGATTGAGTTCAGCAGATAAGCATATACAGCAGTTATTGCAGTAGCAGCCAGGTAAAGTGTATAATGACATGAAAATTAAATACTATATTTTTATAAGTACAGTAGAAGCAAGGATGCAATGAGTCAATGCAGGTATCTGCAAATATTGCAATGGGAGTGGGATAGTGTTCAGTTCAGAGTGTGTGTGTGTGAGTGTGTGCATGCTTGTCATTTCAGTCTCTAAGTATTGAGGAGTCTGATGGCTTGGGGGAAGAAGCTGTTACACAGTCTGGTTGTGAGGGCCCGAACGCTTCGGTACCTTTTTCCAGACGGCAGGAGGGTGAAGAGTGTGTGTGAGGGGTGTGTGGGGTCCTCCACAATGCTGGTGGCTTTGCGGATGCTGCGTGTGGTGTAAATGTCTATGATGGAGGGAAGAGAGACCCCAATGATCTTCTCAGGGTCTTGCGATTCGATAAGGTGCAATTTTTGAACCAGACAGTGATGCAGCTGCTCACGATGCTCTCAATAGTTCCTCTGTAGAATGTGGTGTGGATGAGGAGTGGGAGATGGACTTTTTTCTTCCATCTCAGAAAATAAAGACGCTGCTGGGCTTTCTTGGCTATGGAGCAGGTGAACACCAAGGAATTTGGTGCTCTTGACGATCTCCATGAAGGAGCTGTAGATGTTCAGCGGAGAGTAGTCGCTCCATGCTCTAATAAGTCAATAATTATTTCTTTCGTTTTGTCCAGGTTCAGAGACAGGTTGTTGTCTCTGCACCAGTCTGTTAGCTGCTGCACCTCCTCTCTGTATGCTGACTCGTTCTTGCTGATGAGACCCACCACGGTCGTGTCATTGGTAAACTTGATGATGTGATTGGAGGTGTGTGTTGCTGCATGCTCTTGAGTCAGCAGAGTGAACAGCAATGGACTGAGCACACAGCCCTGGGGGGCCCCCGTGCACAGTGTGGTGTTGCTGGAGATGCTGTTCCCGATCCGGACTGACTGAGGTCTCGCAGTCAGGAAGTCCAGGATCCAGTTGCAGATGGAGGTGTTCAGGCCCAGTAGGTTCAGCTTTCCAATCAGGTGCTGAGGGCCAGATGTAGGGTGGTGACGATCGTCTGTTGAGCGGTTGGGGCGATACGGGAACTGCAGGGGGTCCAGTGAGGGGGGCAACTGGGTCTTGACGTGACTCATGACGAGCCTCTCGAAGCACTTCATGATGATGTATGTAAGTGAATTAATAACAACATGTTCCGAAGTGCTTTATTCCTTTTATACCTCAGAGATTAGCGAAATTACAATTTTTCACTTATTAAGGAAGAACATCATGCTTTTTAACCATTTATGGTTACATTTAATGTTGTGGAATGTCCATGAGACACGTTTACATTTACATTATAGCAGCTATACACAGTCTTTCCCTCACCAGCCCTTATCTTTCCAAGAAACCAGAAAGTCCTCTGTCCTGATAACTCTCACAGGGCAGAAAACCTAGTGACTATTACAAAGTGCTGACACTGGAGACTCCTAATATACACCAATCAGCCATAACAATTAAAATCACTGACAGGTGAAGTGAATAACATTGATTATCTCATTACAAGGGCACCTGACAATGAGTGGGATATATTGGGCAGCAAGTGAACGGTTAGTTCCAGAAGTTGATCTGACTGAATTGATCATTGACAGGTCTTGAGGGGTGTTCCTGGTATGCAGTGGTTAGTACCTACCAAAAGTGGTCCAAGGAAGAACAACTGGTGAACCAGCGACAGGGTCATGGGTGCCCAAGGCTCACTGATGCTCATGGAGAGCGAAGGCTTGCCCATCTGGTCTGTTCCCACAGGAGCGCTACTGTAGCACAGATTGCTGAAAAAGGTAGTGCTGGCTATGATAGAAAGGTGTCAGAACACACAGTGCATCTCAGTATACTGCGTATGGGTTTGAGTAGCCACAGACTGGTCAGAGTGCCCATGCTGACCCCTGTCCACCGCCGAAAGTGCCTACAATGGATATATGAGAATCAGAACTGGATTATGGAGCAATGGGTGACCAGGAACAGGACATTGTTCAACCATGACTTCCTGTTTCACAGGGGTATAAATATGAGGTAACACATAAATTCCCTTAGTCATTCATAACAATGGGTTAGACCAAGGATTACAACTGTGATGTGTGGTAAAAGGTTGTTGAGCTTCACAAAATGGGAAGTGGCTATAAGAAAATAGCACAAGCATTGAAAATACCCATTTATACCATCAGGGCATCAATGAATCAACCTGGAAGAGGACGTGTGTCTATATTGTCTCAACGCACTGTGGAGGATGGTTCGAGAGGCCAAAAAATCTCCATGGATCACAGCTGGAGAATTGCAGAAGTTAGTTGCATCCTGGGATCAGAAAGTCTCCACAATCACAAACTACAATCTGAAGTCACCTACATCACCACAAGTTGTTTGGAAGACTTTCAAGAAAAAAGTCTCTACTCTCATCCAAAAACAAACTCAAGCGTCTTCAGTTTGCCAGACACTACTGGAACTTCAAATGGGATTGGGTTCTGTGGTCAGATGAAACCAAAATAGAGCTTTTTGGCAATAAACACCAGAGGTGGTTTTGGTGCACACAGAGAGGTAACCATATGGAAAAGTACCTCATGTCCATGGTGAAATATGGTGGTGGCTCTTTAATGTTTTGGGGCAGTTTTTCTGTCAGAGGACCTGGACATTTTGTTAGGATACATGGCATGATGGACTCTATCAAATATCAACAGATATTAAATGAAAACCTGACTGCCTCTGCCAGAAAGATTAAAATGGGCCGTGGATGGATCTTCCAGCAGGACAATGATCCAAAACATACATCAAAATCAACACAAAAATGGTTTATTGACCACAACATCAAGGTGCTGCCATGGCCATCCCAGTGCCCTGACTTGAAACCCATAGAAAACCTGTGTGGTGAACTGAAGAGGAGAGTCCACCAGCGTGGAATTTGAAATGTGAAGGATCTGGAGAGATCCTGTATGGAGGAACACTCTCAGATCCCTTGCCATGTATTCTCCAACCTCATCAGGCGTTATAGGAGAAGACTCAGAGCTGTTATCTTGGCAAAGCGAGGTAGCACAAAGTATTGACTAAAAGGGTGCCAATAATTGTTACACACATATTTAACAAAGATATATATTTTTGATAAACCTGTGTTGTGTTTGCAATTGTATTTTTTGTGAATTTTTTTTAAAACAAAACATCAAAAAGTTAAACAATAAAGACAATTTTTCACAGCCTTTTTTTTTTTTTGCTAATATTTACCAAGGGTGCCAATATTACTGGAGGGCACTACATTTCTTGTTTACACATTTGCCTTACGTTTTGAATCTGTTTGCCAGTTCTCTAAATAAAACTCTAATCTGCATTTGCATCCGCTTCCTCCTGCCATTCATGACAGCAGTGCTATGTAAAAAAAACAATGAAGACTTCATTTTCTTACTACAAATTTTGCTTTATTTTACTGTATATCTTCTGCGTTGCACTGAAAATGTAGATGTCTATAATGTTCCTTTTCAAAAATGTATTTCGTAGACACATGTATGTCATTGTATGTTGTTAAAAAAAAACATATGAAGTAATAGAGCACTTTTTAGATTAAAATGGAGAAGACTATATGGTGTTCGTTGCAGAAACCGAAGCAAGAGTGAGAGCAAAACTCCAAAATGCTTTGGAAAAACTGCCCGTCGATTTGCTTCTAAAACTGCGTTTTAACATATGCTGCCAGTCACACGTTGATGAACACCCTATATTTTTGATAAAATTTGAAAATCTAATGGAGGAATAAATATAATTGAATTGAAAAATGTTTATTATTAAATGTTAAAAATGACTTTAATTCACTGGAACAGTCTAGATCAAATCTTTCCCATTCTAATTATGTGTTTGTAGCACACCATATGGAGTATTTATGTTTTACAGTTAATACTGGCAGGTGGTACAGTAGTTACCAGGTAGCACTGCCACATCACAGCTCCAGGGTTCAACCCCGAGCTCAGGTTGCTGTCTGGGTCGAGTTTCTCTGTGTGTCCGTGTGCGTTTCCTCCTCCCAAAACCGAGCTGATAGTTGGATCGGCTGTGTTAAACTGTCCCTAGGTGCTAATGGCGTCCTGTGATGCTCTGACATCCCATCCGGGGGTGTATTAATGCTTCATACCCAGTCTAGCCAGGACAGACTCCAGCTGGACCGTGACCCTGACCAGGATAAAGCAGATGAATGAAGACGTTCATACTTACACTGTGTATGAGCATTTCATCTCTACTAATTGTATTCATGAAAGCTGAAAAATAAACAAAATATGAATAATGTGGCCCCTTATGTGTACGATCCGACCAACGGGTTCATATTTGTTTTCATCCCTAATGTGTTTAAACTAGTACGAATATGCCAGGATCTTGAAACACCTTTAAGCTCAGGCTTAAGAGAGGTAATAGAGAAAAAAAAATCTAATAAAAATAAAGGACAACTTGAGTTTTTTTTTTTTTTTTAATGTAAATTTAGTGCTTACTTGTCTTGGGGTTTTTTTTTGTTCAGGAAATTCACTCTACCAAGATAATTAATTATAACAACACATTCCACAAAGACGATTATACCTTGGAATTACCCTTAGCAGACCTGACTTACTTTCTCCCATGAGTATAAGATCCAGATTTTTGTGGTCAGTATACAGTAAAAACCTGTTCTACTGCAGTCAGCATCACGAATGACTCATAAACTGGAATTGGCATTTATTTAAACTGCTACATAAGTATCAGTTTTGTGACTCAATTGACATACATTATGTTTTCAATTTTATTTATGGAGCGCTTTGAACAACGGACGTAGCCACGAAGCAGCTTTACAGAAATTCGGATATGGATTTAGATTCCTATTGAGCAAGCCCGAGGCAACTTCTCGAAAGGAACCAGACTCAAAAGGGAATCCATCCTCTTCTGGGTGACACCAGATAGTAAGAATATGAGTCATTACTCATCCACAGCTGTATGCTATAAAGTCAAACAGTGCCTATTGTGCTGAAAGGATCTTCAGTATTGATTCCGGTTTTGATTTCATTAGCGGTTTTAGCTTTAGGTCTATAGTCTCCGAGTGAAGTTGAATCTCAGTCATTGAATAAGTAATGAGTGAGTACAATCTTTCAGCTATCCAAGTGATACCATCCACAGCCATCTTGCCACCTCAAGCCTCCAGGGTTCGCTCCTGAGCTCGTGTTACTGCCTGCGTGATGGTTTGCATGCTCTCCCCATGACCTCGTGGGTTTCCCCCAAGTTCTCTGGTTTCCTCCCACCTCCCAAAAAAAAACCACGCCGGCAGACGGATTGTCTAATCTAAATTGCCTCTAGGTGTGTATGTGAGCGTATGAGTGTGCCTGGCTCTCGCCCATCTTGTATTCCTAGGATTAGTTCCAGATCCACCACAACCAAGTGTGGATTTACTGAGGATAAATAATGTCGTTTGTCGCATTTGTCGTTCATGCCTCCATATCACAAACACACCTTACTCCTCAAAAATAATTAAAGAAGCCATCAGTAATTTATCCAAACAGCAAAGAATTACAGTTCACTGACTATTTTTTTTTTTAACTGTTTGTTCTTTAAATTGCAGCACTTTTTTTTTCTTCATCTAGTCTCCTAGTCCTCAATCCTCAGGATGCTCATGTTGTTGCACTGTCCTGTGTATTTATATCAATGTCTTGTATCATTTTGTATGTACAGAACAATGTAGTCCAATGTACTGTCTCATAGGATGAAGCATCTTGTAGTTTATTTGAACTGATACACCAAACCTTTAAACTGGGATTTTCACACCTAGTTCGTTTGAGCCCTCCAAACGCTCTCGGTATATGTGAACAAACTGAGTGATCTCAGACACCCCTAACAGGACCCAAAACTGAACCCAAAAGTTTCGTTTGTGGGTCCGTTTGTAGTTCGATTTCTTTGTTATGTGTGAAAGCGATGAGGACCCGGTCCGGTTTGCGTTTCTTTTCGACATGCGTACCTGGAGGCTTGCTATACCTGCTGAAGAGGACCAAAAAAAAAGAACCGGGTTCTCTTTTGAGTCCGCTATGTTGTGAACACCAAAATGACTGAGGTCACATTTGGCTGGTTCCCTTTCTGGTTGACTTTAAGTGAACTGGGTTTGGTTCTTTGAAAATGAACTATATGTGAAAACACCCATTGTCTTTATACAGCAAACAATACAGGGTGTCAGAGCTGTTTTGGCAGCACAATATTAGGCAGGTGGTTGTAATGCTATGGCTGATCGATGTATGTTGCATGTGTGTACATGCACCTTAAACATGGGGCACATATTGTAGTATCAGTGCCCTCAGAAGTCTAGATCTTATAGGTACAACACATTGCCAATTATACACCAATAGCATGTTAATTTATATATTTACATACTTAATAAATTATCATAATGTATTTATTAGTCATTTTCACAAAACAGATCACCAATTAAGAAACAATGCAAGTGTCTAATTTGCACTTTACTGAACATAAAACAAGACCATGATTAACACCTAATACGTGTTCCTTAAAATAAAGTGTTGCCTTTGGAACTATGCTCATTTTAATATACATCAAGTCATCTTACACTTGAGTTACTTGCTAGAACCTAGTACTGGAGACACAATATTACATCCCACTGTACAGTAAACATGTACTCCACCTACAGCCTCAGTTCTTCTTACTGTGAGAATGCTTAAAGCCCTGCCTTAAAGGCTCCAGGTAGAACTCTACAACAGGATTCCCTTTCAGACAGGGCTCCAAGTAGAAGCTAGAAATCTTAATCCATACACTTTCCTGAACTGTATGGAGGAAGTGTATGCCAAAGACCTTGTTTTGACTACTTTCAAATTTCCATCACGGTGGAAGTGTGGTATTTGAACTCTGACGTGACAGTCACGTGCTGCCCTCTAGTGGCGGTAAGAGTCACCGTTCTTAAACTTTCTTCCCCCAATTTTAAAAGGCCCCAAATTCTCAGACCCTGAACACCACTTCCTGTAAAGAAGTGCGTGTGGTCACATAATGCAGAAGCTACAGTCAATTTTTCCACCATTCCTGCGACCTGGACTAAACTAAGCTTACAAAGAGCTCCTTGAAATGGACAAGCTAATTATGTTTAAAAATCCACAGATCTCTATCATCAATGGAACTAAGCTTTAAATACACAATTGTTTTAAGTGATCTCCAACCCCATCTGCATCTCAGGTGACCACAAGGTGCTGAGAATCGGGGCTGATTGATATGTATAGCTATATATAGATCTGATACACACGTTCCACTATAAATAAGTCAACACTACACACAAGTGAGATCATCAAAACCAAACAAACTGGAAGTCCTATTTTATCCTCAAGGACCTGACTTTTGCAACAAATTAGGCAGGTTATAAAACAGTAAGCATCACATAGGACGTAAGTGCTCTAATTTGTAAAGTTCTAGTCCATTCATTAAAAGTTTAAGCAGTTTTCCCAGATTACCTTTCACATTCTTTAAAAGGCTATTAACTGGTTAATGAAAATGGAAAAACATGATTAGGGATGCAGCATTTAATGCTGTGAATACGGGAAAGCTTAAACAGATTTAGAGCAGGAATGTAATTAAATTCGACAGACCATCCATAATTTCAATAAATAAAACCTGCACGAGTCATTTTAAAATACAAAGTAAAACAAAAGTTGTTCAGGTATTTATTTCAATGATTAAAAAAAATACATATGTACACAAACACTCGATTATATATGTGTAAAAGGTATATAAAATTCATTTACAGTGTGGAATGCGCTACAGTTTATTACAAGCAAAATACAAAAAGACATTTCATCCACTCCGTTCCTCCAGCCATCAGTCCAGTCCGTCTCGGCATCCATCGCATCATGACGAGCAGCTACAGCAGAGGACTTTGTCATAGCGATCGGTGTAACTGTAGAGAGAAGAGTATGCAAAGTTGTTAGAGTTATTTAATTAAACAATTTATTTAAAAAAAATAAATAAAAATAAATAAAAAAAATCCACCCAATTAAAGACAATGTTATATGAATATAGCAGCTTAAATAATACGAAGTGTGCAAGTGCACACAATATAAAAATCATGTCTAAACTCGCATGCAGAAATGAACGCAAATGAAGCACACTTTGTGAGAGGAGTACAGAGAAGGATAGAGGAGACATTACTCGGTGATGGTGCAGACGGAGCAGCAGCGGCTGGAACAGCTGCTGCATTGCTGAGTGCAGGTGGGACACGCAGGGCGATCGCACCGAGAGCAAGCCGTCCTCACTCCTGATGTTCTCTGACACACAGCACACACGGCTGGAGCGGTCACGCTGCCTGAGGACACAAGATGATATCAATCATCAAAAATAAATAAATAAATAAAAAATTAAATAAAACAAACAAAAAAAAAAAACACTATACAAGTGCAGACCATTTACAGTTCAACTGTGGACACCCTGTTCAGGACTGAATTTCTTCACTGCACAAGTTGAACATTATAAGCAGAGAATGAAGAATAATAATTAATAAATTAATAAATTAACAAATAAATAGATAGATAGATAGATAGATAGATAGATAGAATCACTCCGCTTACTACAGGAGAGATTTTTTGTTCAAAAGCATTTGAGCACAAGCTTAGCGGCTCTCCATGTCCGGGGCAGGTAAAGGTTCCATGTGCATTTCATCAGGAGGGGAAAAAAAAAAAAAAAAAAAAAAGGCAATATATGGAGGGGAAGGAACTGCCCAACTTTCGTTAAGGTTCTCGACACTTACTGCCATGAGAAAATTCCCAGTTGTCCCATAATATAGCTAGCTCACATCCAACTTCCAGAGGATCGGCTGCACTGCTGCTTGTTGATGTAGTCAAGTGTATTAAGGCAGCTGATTATCAGTATAACTTTAGTCCAGTTCACGCTACACAATTTAAAACCTGGTTTTCAAGTCACCAAGCTCGACGACAAAAACCCTTCGATCGGAAGCAAATCAGTGAGCAATCAGCAGTGTGAACTACTCAACAATGCATCAAAGAGGCTCGCAGACACATTGCAGAGGCATCGTTGACACAAGACAGATTTAGCGTGCTAACTACCTGGAGCTCATGGGCGACTCCACATCGTGTGGTGTGAAGTGTCAACACTGGCTGTGATTGCTGTGACGAGCTACAGCCAATGAGAGAGCAAGGCGTGGGGTGAGGTCGCCGTGAGGAAGGGAAACCCGCAACACATGGCAGAGGCATAAAGCGGAGACGCTCTACAATCCCTGCTGCCTGCATGTGCTAATCCATTCTTTCACCCGCTTTGTCTTTTCCTTTTAGGGGTTTCTTCAACACAAATCATGCATCAACAGCTCACACCACTCATTTCTATCCTACGTCCATTGTCAAATAAACTACCGTTTCGCATCATAGATCCAGGTCACTTCACGCGTCAAAAACGCCAGTTTGGACACCAGATAAAGTCATGGTCAGATCGTGTAGTGTGTAAACAGGAGCACAGTTTACTCACACGTGACATGAATAAACATTTTGGAATGCTTTGAAATGTTGCCTTGCGATAATAAATGTAGCAGAGGAGAAAATACAACGTTGTAACAATTGAAGTCTTCGTTTCAGAACAAAGCACAGATCTACGTCTACCAGCCAATTCGACACAACCGCTATGGGGAAGGGTGCTCCGAATCATGTGCAGCTCTGCCTCTGAACTTTTTCAAACTGTTACTCATGCAACACCCTCTGCACGTGAGCTTTTCTCTGAGCTCTGCCCAGTTGATTAGACAGCAGGGATGATTATGCTCTTGACTCTCGGATGACCGTGGAGTCTTCAGGGTTCGAACTTGGGATGAGGTTGGAATGCAGGATAAAAAAAAGAAAGAAAAAACAGACTCATTTGTAGACTTTAATGCTGAGTCAACACCCCCACAGTCGAAACTGTGTGGTAATTGCACACACTGCAGCTGCGTTACAGATTAAGCATGGGGGAAGGAGAAAAAAACCCACAATGCAGATCACACACACAACAACAAGCTCAACATTTGCCTTCTTGCTCATTTGCATGAGGTGTTTTTTTTTTTTTTTTTTTTTTTTGAAAAGGCACTGAAGAAATTGTGGTCCCTATAATTTGACCTCCTTCGGCTACATTTTTAATCCACGGATCACAACACTTAAAAATGAATTTTTGCATAAAGTTTAGTTCTTGCAGGAGGGTTGCATGACATTTACTAAAGCTATTAATAGTGCAAGCCAGGAGGAGTTCTGAATAAAAACCCCAACTGTAGCTCCCGAGTGATACCCAGGGACGGAAAAGTTTTGACCCCTCATGCGGGGATTGAGAGTTTGAATTCGAGCGATGCCAGAGCTAAGCGTGGCCAGGAGTCTGACAGTGAGAAAGTGGCCGTGGTGCATCTGTGAGCTCATGCATGCAGAACAGGGCAGACAACACCGTCCTCCTGCATAAGTAGCAGTTTGAAAGATGCGGAGTTTCGTGTGCTTTGGAGGAAACACGTGTTAGCCCCACCCTCCCTGCTTGGTAGGTGGTGTGTGATCAAGACCAAATATGAGAGGGAAACACACCAACAATAAAAATCACTGAGTGCAATGGAGTCCAGTTTTACCTGAAACTGCCTTGGCTTTCTTCAGTTTCCCATCCAGCCCAATCAGAGTCTGCCCTTTGAGTAGCAGCTGATTATTTGCAGGAGTCACGTCACCCTTATTACACACATCCACGTCAGCGCACTTCTCCTCCGCGTCCACCTTCCAAATCCGTCCCATTACCGCTCGGGTCCCGTTAAAGAGCAGGTTCTTGGTCTTTTCTGTAGAGGAATGCAGACACATTTATTCATTAAAACATGTCTGATAGCATTTGCTTCATTATACGCATTCAGTTCACATATTCTGTTGACAGACTGCTTTATTTATTTTTTAGAAAAGTAGAATTTAAAAAAAAAAAAAAAAAAAAAAAAAAAGCTACAAGAAAATAAAAACAGGGTAGACTAAATATTACACTGACCATACGGTCATTAGTTTTTCAGTCATACATACATGAAAACAGCAGCATGCCAATTAATTTGACATTACAATTTAATTTAAGTACACTTAATTATAGAACAGATTCCTTCACATTTAGATAAACCAACCGGGATGTATAACAATATATACTTTTTTTTTTTTTTTTTTTAGCAGTGAATATAATCCTCTAGTTTGTGTCACGATGTACAGGAACCAAACTGTGTCCTTGGTACGAGTTATTTTGAGCATTCCTAAAATCACCCTCACCTTTCATCCTCCCTCGCTTCTTCTTCTCTTATCTGGTAGACTAGACATCTTGTAGTTCTTAAATCGCTCAAACATACATAATACATATTTTGATTTGATCTGTTCCAAATGTTTCAGTGTATATACACTATGCTTTCTGCATCATTAAACTAAGAAGCTTTCACTGAATGAGAGGAAGTCAGCCATTGCAGGGACCAAGTTCTGGTCACTGATATAAGGACAAAGAACATAACAGTTCGTGTTTGTATTATATTATTTATATCTACAGGGTGTCCCAAAAGTCTCAATACATACACTAAGCAAAATGTCCTTCAAAAGGTTTCACACTATGTGTATATTATATTATATTATATTATATTATGATACATAATTTAACCTTTAAGAATGCCTTTGACATCATCATGGCTGGACCAAGAAGCCATCACAAGGTTGCGATGGACTTCAACAGGAAACACGGCAAGCACAAATCACACACAGGACACTTATCAAACTCATTAACAATTCAAAAAGACTGGAAGTGTGGCAGACCAACTGAGAAGTCAACGTCGACAAAAAGACACAACCAACGTGGTGCCGTCATTCAGTCTCATACATACAGAGTTTTGACTTTTCAGAAACAACTCTGGTCACAGAAGGTTGTAAAATCATGCAGCATCCAGAGACCCAAGGTTCCCCGTTGTGGAAAAACACTTGTGTACAACTCTCAGGTGTTTGAACACACTCTCCAAGCACAAAGTCTCAAAGTGCGTGTTAAAAAGGACAGATGAAGCCCTGTATGGACATTTGTGGTGTTTATTTTCTGTAACATCCCTGATGAGCTGTATTAGAGTTTGCTTGGAGGATGGGTTCAGTTTGGGGATAAGTCACTTTCCATGTAAACAAAGACAAGCACACTCAGATTTCACGCTTCCATACATGATTACATCAATGTACATTAAACACACTATAACGTTCGTGCACTTAAACGTCAAAAAAAACCCTCTTTGACCAAAATATATTTAAAATGTCAAGGCTAAGCTGAATTCACATCACTTACAAGTGGGATTTTCAGGTCAGAAGCTCTCATGAAAATGGCAAGCAACTCGCCCGTTGATTGGTGGACTACTTACGAGTTTAAACTACTGACCAATTAAAACGCAGGAGGCGGGACTTTCCGGTCAGTTTGGTGACGCATTTACGACGGCCTAACTTAACTTATATTTACACTAACAGCTCACGGACTTTTACCACCCGATTAGATTACATAACCCGCCAGTGCAGCACAACAATATTGAACGAAATTAAAATGTATTTTGCAGCGATTAACAGTCATGTTAACAATGTGCGCCACCGGCTTAAGACCAAACTTACCGTAAACTTCCTGTCTGTACTTGTTCCCGAAAACTCCGTGCAGGTTCAGCTCCTTCTGTCCAACATGGATTTTATACTGTGTCGAAAACGAGTCAGTGAAAGGACACGACCTTTTAGGCATGTTGAGAATTTATTATTATTTTTAATTTTTATTTTTTATTTTTTATTTTTTTTGCGAACTGTAGAGCCCAAACAAACCTCGACCGCTCTGCCTCTCTCCCTTTTCCCGCGAAGTAACTCGGCGCTTTAATACTCCTCTCTGCGAGAACATTGGTGGAAAATAATCAGTAGCACCCTCTCGCGGTTCGGCGGCATCCAAGGTGCGATTCAATATAACAATCTGTAGTTCACGCCCTATAGTCTCCACTAACTATGTTTACATGCACCCATTTTCTTCAATCCGAATGAATTCAATCCGATTGCAGATCTGTTTATATGTAAGCATTGCAATCAGATTCAAATATTCGTTTATATGTGCATTATACGTATTCAAACAAATCTTCTGCGCAAGCACACAGCGTACAGCATCTGTCGTCATGCTGACCATACAATAGCGGAGAAAGCCATGGACGTGACACCAAATGACCTAGTAGGATTTTTTTACTTTGTTGACATATATGAACATACATCAGCAACAGTCAACCCCCCCCCCCCCCCCCCCCCATTTTTTTCACTTTAATTTGTTCTACGGACCGACTGAATCCTCCAAACTGCATTTCCTCAAACACTTCTTTATTACTTTAGAAGTTTTCTTCCGTCAGTTCTTTTGACAATCTTTTTTTTCTTTTAGTATGTTCAACAAATATTATGGCTCCGCCATCGATCAGTTCTTTCCACCGGACACCATGTTTAAGACATAAGACGTGAACGTACGCACCATTGCACTGCGCACGTGCACAAGGAATTTTTGAAGCTGATTGAGAAAATAATAGAATTTGACCATTTACATGGTCATTTTTTCCCTTTCGATCAGATTAGAAAAGGAATAAACCACCCCTTCCTATCCGATCGAAATTTCATTTGGGACGAGCAAATTCGGATTGTTAATGGTGTTTACATGAAGGCTTTCCAGATTACTATTGGATTATTTGGTTGCATGTAAACGTAGCCACTGACAGTTTATCATACACTGTGGGGACATTCTAAAACGCTTAACGTGGCTTAATGTACTGAAACAGTGACCAGGGAAAACCATTTTTCTCTCACATTTCCCTTGTGATAAACACTATCTACTGCTAAGACAACAGCACCGTAATCCAAGTGTAAAGATAATATTTTTGTCTTTACACTTGGCTGTTTTGTGACTTCTTGGATAAGTGCTCTTGAAGGAATTTCCCTTCAAGAAATTCCCACGTCTGGGAAGGTACACTACTGTGCTGAGTTTTTCCATGTAGAGATAATGGGTCTCACTGTGGTTCTTTGGCATCCCAGAGCATTTGAAATAGCTTTGTAACCCTTCCCAGACTGATATATTTCAATCACCCTCTTCCTCATCACATCTGTAATTTCTTTCAACTTTGGTGTAGTGTGTTACAGGGTAAGACCTCTTAACCAACTTCATGCTGTTGAAAAAGTTCTATTTAAGGGTTGATTTGATTGAAGAGGGTTTGCAGTAATCAGGCCTGGTTGAGTCTAGTCCATCTGAACCCCATTATGAATGCAGTTTCATAGATTTGGGGAATTAGTAACTATGGGGGCAAATACATTTTCACGAAGGCCCAGTTGGTATTGGATAATTTTTTTGCTTCAGTAAATAACATTTTTTAAAAACCATAACATAACATAACATAACATAATTTAAAAAACTGTATTTTGTGTTTACTCAGGTTGCCTTTCAATAAGGATGGGGCAAATACTTTTTCACAGCACCATATGCTCGCTGAGGGCCCCCTTTGTCAACGGCCTCCTATTGGTCAGGCCCACAGTCAGGAATTCATTCCCCTATGTAACTTGGAATATTTAATGTCTTTACCTGTATGGTTAACATCATGTTGCTTGATCAGTTTACCATGGACATGTGTAAACATATTTTTACATTACATTTACATTTACATTAAATTGATTCATTTAGCAGACGCTTTTATCCAAAGCAACTTACAAATGAGAAAAATACAAGCAAAGCGATATATCAAGCAGAGAACAGTACAAGTAGTGCTACCGTACAAGATCCATTAATTGAGTTCCAGAAGAAGCAAAGTGCACAGAGTAGAGGTGTAAGTGCAAATTTATTTATTTATTTATTTATTTTTTATGAGTTGGTTAGGTGTTCACTGAAGAGGTGGGTCTTTAGCTGTTTTTTGAAGATGGTGAGAGATTCTGAGGTCCGGATTGAGGTTGGAAGTTCATTCCACCACCAAGGAACAGTTAGTGTTAAGGTTCTGGAAAGGGACCTTGAGCCACGCTGAGTGGGAACTACTAAACGTCGGTCGCTAATCGATTGCAGATTGCGAGAGGGAACGTAGGCCTTCAGGAGAGAGTTGAGGTAGGAGGATGCTGTTCCAGACAAGGTCTTGTAGGTGAGCATCAAGGCCTTGAATTTGATGCGGGCGGCTACAGGAAGCCAGTGGAGGGAGATGAAGAGGGGTGTGACATGGGTTCTCTTGGGCTGGTTGAAGACGAGGCGCGCTGCAGCATTCTGAATCATCTGAAGGGGTTTGATGGAGCTGGCTGGAAGGCCGGAAAGTAGTGAGTTGCAGTAGTCCAGTTTAGAGATACGAAGAGCCTGGACTAGTATCTGTGTAGCCTGTTCAGTGAGGTACAGTGAGGTACTCCATGATACCTTGAAGGATCTGTCAGAGAGATAGGATTCCACCCAGCGCAGAACCGATCCAGTGATGCCCAGGCTGGAGAGAGTTGACAGGAGGATCTGATGGTTCACAGTGTCGAAAGCAGCAGAGAAGACGAGTAGGATGAGGACAGATGATCTAGAGCTTGCTCTTGCTAGTCGTAAGGCTTCAGTGACGGAAAGCAGAGCAGTCTCTGTAGAGTGATTGCTCTTGAAGCCAGACTGCTTGGTGTCCAGGAGGTTGATTAAAAACGGCTCTTTTCAAGAGTTTTGGAAAGAAAAGGGTGGAGGGAAACAGGTTTGTAGTTGTCAACTACAGCAGGGTTAAGTGATGGTTTTTTAAGCAGTGGGGTAACCCGTGCTTAATTGAGGTAGGGTATGTGCCAGTAGAGAGGGATGTGTTAAAGATGTGTGTGAGTGCAGGTAATAGTGTGGGAGAGATGGACTGAAGAAGGTGAGAAGGGATAGGGTCAAGAGGACAGGTTGTGGGACGGCTAGAGAGGAGGAGTTTAGAGACATCAGTCTCTGAGAGGGGAGAGAAGGAAGTCAGTTGGTAGTTACATGGAAGAGGAGCCAGTCTATGCATGTCTGGGGTTGAGAAGTGGTTCCTGATTGATGTAACCTTGTTGGAAAATAAAGTGGCAAAGTCATCTGCAGTGAGAGAGGTAGGGGAAGGGGGAGGAGGGGGACAGAGAAGAGAGGAAAAGGTTTTGAAGAGAGTGCGGGTGTTGGGAGAACTACCAATCTTCTCTTGGTAGTATGTGACTTTAGCAATTGAGACGCTATTGGAAAAAGAGGAGAGAAGTGTCTGGTAATTGGTTAATTCAGTTGGGTTGTTAGATTTGTGCCATTTCCTTTCAGATGCTCTTAGTTTGGCACGGCTGGTACATGAGAACACATAAAACTTACTTGTATTTTTATTTAATTCTTATTTACAATCTTGTTGCGTGTCGCAGGGAAACTGGAGCCAATCCCATGTGGCATGTGGCACAAGGAGGGGTACACCCTGGACAGGGTGCCAATCCATCGCAGGGCACAATTACACACACACACACACACACACACACACTGACACACCCATTCATACACTATGGACACTTTGGACATGCCAGTCAGCCTACCATGTTTGTCTATGGACTGGGGGAGGAAACTGGAGTACCTGAAGGAAACCAAAATATTTCTTGACTTTACTAAGTTCAACTTATTTTATTCAGTTGATCCAATTAATAGCTGATTTAGTTGTATTGACATATTTAAACGAGTTGGCTCAACATTTAATTATTTATATGGAATCACACATGTTCAAGACAATGTATTAACTATCAGCCAATTACATTACTGCTTACGTCACTTCCGCAAGCCATTAAGTTTCATTCACAAGCAAGATTGTGCTCTTTTTCATCGGTGGACATCTTGGATGCAGCCAAGTCAAGTAATTTATTTTATTTTATATTAATCTGAAGATTAATATGTATTAGAGATTACTCTCAAAATGTCTCTTGTTAATTTATTTTTTGACAGTTTGATGACGGATGAGGTGCATTGCGACCATAGAGGCATTTATAGGCGGTAAACCGCTTCACAGACGGTATTTTTCCACAAAATATTTTGAGGTAATTTAGGTCACGTTTTTGAGGTAACTTATTTTATTAGCGAGTATTGTGTTCTTTTTTTGTGTGTGTGTGGGATTAGTGAATAAAATAATTCAGTTACATGCTGCCTACGTCACTTCGCAAGCCGTTAATTTTCTCTCAAGCAACTTCGTGCCTCATTTTCGTCTCTGAGCATTTTATAGCAATCAGACCGATTGGTTGCAGCTGCAGCAGGGTTCTTATAAACGTGTTTTGACATGCGGTGCATAATGTAGGTGTGTTTTAAAAATAAGTGTATTGGAAGTGTAAATTCGTGTCTCATTCGTTTGAATGCATCAAAAATATTAATGTTTTAAAATGAGCCTGGAATTCTCGTTGGCGTTGGCTTACTGAGCGATTTGTTTAAATGAAGAGTCGGTTCAACTGATCCAGTTCATTCATTCAAACTCTCGAAATAGGATAAGCGGCTTTGGTAATGATTCTTTAAATGAACCGATTCAAAATCCTCTTCTTGAATCGTTCGAGTCATTCTCACTCGTTCAGTCGGTCAGAGTTGCACATGTTGGCTGATCGTTCTGCACGTGCAATCGACACTTGTTCACAGACTGTTTCGGAAATCCCGACACTCGACAGAAATTTAATACTAATGTAAGTATTTTATATTTTCTGGGTCTAAAGAGAGCAGAAGTTTTGCTGTTCTAAATGTTTAGGCTAATGTGTTCTACATATTATATTCGACTGGTAGACTGCATTGATTTGTATATTTAACCCAGTTTAATCTGGCCTGCTTTGTTCACTCAGAGTCAAGTAAATCTGTTCTAATGTTCATTTATTTTCCATAGATGAAACAAATGTTTGCTTACACATGAATACATACTTTATGCCTTCACAGAATGGTAGCGATTTGGCTCTTAACTATTTTAAATTTGTCTATCTTCAATAGGTTGTGTTTGAGTTCCACAGGCTTGTATCACCTGACATTGTTTGAAGGGCTTGATCAGCACCTCCCTGGCCCCTGCAGTTGTACAACACCAAGAGAGGCAGTGAAATACCAGAAATCCAAAATGTGATGACGTGCCTTGATAGAGGTAAGTCTAATGAACTTCACAGTTCAATCTGCTCCAGAAATGTGCCAATATCCAGCATAACAGCACTGATAGTTGTGTAATAGACGTGCACAGTAGAGCTGTTGTGATGAATAAATAAACTTATGAATGTGATTACTTGATGACTGTAGACAAAACTCTGTAAAATATTTTATTGAAATTCAGATGACAACACTGATGTACAGAATCTTCAACAACAGAGTTCTGCAGAAAGATTTTGAATGCCTGTCATTTGCCCAAACAAAATTTTCAGTTGAACAGTCTGTCTAAAAGAAAAAATCTAAACACGCCAAATAAAATTCCTGCAGTGTGAATTAGGGATGTCACGATACCAAAAATCTAGTAGTCGGTAGCGATACCACCAAAAGTACACGATACTCGATACCAAAGTCGATACCACGATGTGGTTTAAAAAAAAAAAAAAAAACTCCTGGAGGACATTCTCCTTTGGCTAATACTGGCAAAAAGAAAGAGAGAGAGGGATATTTTAGTTATCAAAAACTGTCTGACAATGACTAATAAAACAGTGCTGTCACGGAACGAGACTGGAGGCGGATGCAGGTGCAGGTCACAGTCTTTATTACTTAAACCAGAAACAAATAAACAGGTAAACAAACACAGGGAGCGCGGTCTCTACTGACTACACTCACTCTGGTCCCCTAGCTACGACCGCTAGCATGCTACACCTTAGCACATACCGGTATACTTCCTTCACTTGATGAACTAACCAACTATAATACTGCGCCATGTGCGCAGTCACGCGGGGGGGTTTAACTAACAAACCTAATTAACTCAAAATATGTGCACCTGTGGCAAATCAGAGACATAAACTTAACTCAGTGTCCAAGCGGGAAGTGAACGAAAACAAAAGAGTCACGTGACCAGTCAGCGGCCGTACCGCAGTGCCCTCTGCTGGCCGTGGCGTAACAGAACCCCCCTCCAAAGGGTGCTCCTCCCGGAGCACCAAGTACCCCCCTCCAACGGGGGTCCCGGGCCCCTGTGCCATTGTAGAAGCCGCCCGGCCCCCTGGTTTTGCGGGGGCATTTTCTCCAGGGGGCCAGGACCACCAGATGGAGGACGTATAATTTTGGGCGCTCCGGGAGTAGCGCCCCTGGGGGAGGCTGAGCGACGACTTCGGCCGAACGGGAAGGCAGAGCGACGTCCTCGGCGGAGCATGAAGGCAGAGCGACGTCCTCGGCCGAGCATGAAGGCAGAGCGACGTCCTCGGCCGAGCATGAAGGCAGAGCGACGTCCTCGGCCGAGCATGAAGGCAGAGCGACGTCCTCGGCCGAGCATGAAGGCAGAGCGACGTCCTCGGCCGAGCATGAAGGCAGAGCGACGTCCTCGGCCGAGCATGAAGGCAGAGCGACGTCCTCGGCCGAGCATGAAGGCAGAGCGACGTCCTCGGCCGAGCATGAAGGCAGAGCGACGTCCTCGGCCGAGCATGAAGGCAGAGCGACGTCCTCGGCCGAGCATGAAGGCAGAGCGACGTCCTCGGCCGAGCATGAAGGCAGAGCGACGTCCTCGGCCGAGCATGAAGGCAGAGCGACGTCCTCGGCCGAGCATGAAGGCAGAGCGACGTCCTCGGCCGAGCATGAAGGCAGAGCGACGTCCTCGGCCGAGCATGAAGGCAGAGCGACGTCCTCGGCCGAGCATGAAGGCAGAGCGACGTCCTCGGCCGAGCATGAAGGCAGAGCGACGTCCTCGGCCGAGCATGAAGGCAGAGCGACTTCCTCGGCCGAGCAGGGAAACAGAGCGACGTCCTCGGCGGAGCAGGGAAACAGAGCACTGTACTCGGCGGAGCAGGGAAACAGAGCACTGTACTCGGCGGAGCAGGGAAGCAGGGCGACGTCCTCGTCGGAACATGAAGGCAGAGCGACGCCCTCGTCGGAGCAGGAAGGCAGAGCGACGCCCTCGTCGGAGCAGGAAGGCAGAGCACTGTACTCAGCGGAGCAGGAAGGCAGATTGACGTCCTCGGCGGCGTGGGGAAACAGAGCGCTGTACTCGGCAGAGCAGGGAAGCAGGGTGACGTCCTCGTCGGAACATGAAAGCAGAGCGACGTCCCCAGCTGAACTGGAAGGCAGAGCGAAGTCCCCTGTAAGGCCAGGGAGAGGAGCGTGGGTTTCCGTGCGGCCAGGGAGAGGAGCATGGGTCTCCTCGAAGCAGAAGAGGGGAACGCTATCTGCCATGGAGCAGGGAGGCTGAGCGACGTCCACAGCTGAACAGGGAGGCTGAGCGACGTCCACAGCTGAACAGGGAGGCTGAGCGACGTCCACAGCTGAACAGGGAGGCTGAGCGACGTCCACAGCTGAACAGGGAGGCTGGACTTGGAGCTCAGGCACTGGAGGCTTGACTGGGATCTCAGGCACTGGAGGCTTGACTTGGATCTCAGGCACTGGAGGCTTGACTTGGATCTTAGGGACTTGAGACTTGACTTGGACCTTAGGGACTTCAGACTTGACTGGGACTTGGACTTTCCTGACTGGAGGCTTGGCTTGGATCTCAGGGACGTGAGACTTGACTTGGACCTTTAGGGACTTGAGACTTGACTGGGACTTGGACCTCAGGGTCTGTGGGCTTGACTTGGCTCTCAGGGACTGTGGGCTTGACTTGGCTCTCAGGGACTGTGGGCTGGACTTGGACATCAAAGCCTGGTGCTAGTGCCTCCCCGCTGACCCTTTGCTGGAGCTCGGCAGCTGAGACCTCCCCGTAGGCCTCAGGCTGGAGCTCTGCTGTCCTCATTGCCCCCCCCCAAAAAATTTCTGGGCCAGCCTTCACCTCTGGACTAGCCTTCACCTCTGGACTGCGCAGCAAGGTATACCTCCCCTGCAGTGGAAAGCCCCAGATGCTCAGGTTACTTTGCTGGCTATGTTGCAAGGCGTCACTCCTTGGCGGCGGGGACGGGGTATATGGCACGGGGGACGACGCGGCGCGCAGCTCGGCCTTGCACTGAGAAATGTCCTCCGCGAGCTGTTTGCTCAACTCCAGGGAGGAACGGAGAAGCGCCCAAATCCTGGCCTCTTCGGCGGCGCTCATAGCGACCTGCTGCTTCCGCATTTTCGGCGCAGTATTCTGTCACGGAACGAGACTGGAGGCGGATGCAGGTGCAGGTCACAGTCTTTATTACTTAAACCAGAAACAAATAAACAGGTAAACAAACACAGGGAGCGCGGTCTCTACTGACTACACTCACTCTGGTCCCCTAGCTACGACCGCTAGCATGCTACACCTTAGCACATACCGGTATACTTCCTTCACTTGACGAACTAACCAACTATAATACTGCGCCATGTGCGCAGTCACGCAGGGGGTTTAACTAACAAACCTAATTAACTCAAAACATGTGCACTTGTGGCAAATCAGAGACATAAACTTAACTCCGTGTCCAAACGGGAAGTGAACGAAAACAAAAGAGTCACGTGACCAGTCAGCAGCCGTACCGCAGTGCCCTCTGCTGGCCGTGGCGTAACAAGTGCTAAGTGTAATAACAAGTGAGTGCTAAAGTGCACTCCTAAATGCATGCTCACCCCCCCCCCCCCCCCCAATACTCTGAATGCAAGCATTAGTTTAAATTCACTGATATGGTGGCAGGTCAAAAAGATTTATTAAAAGCATGAACATTTGAATAATTATTAGTGACATTCAGCTACATTTAACTGACAGGACACGGGCTGAATGGCGATGCATGGAGGCCCATTAGGAGGCAGTTTATAACAATGCAATGCGTTAGTGTTATGGAGCATAACGTTAGCTGGTTTCATGGCAACAATGCCAGCTGCCTCAAACAAATATAATATAGGGCCTGTGTTTCAGGTGCTTCGCCAAATTCCAGGTGTTTCCTCGCTTTGTTTGAAATGAACGATCGCATCAGTTGCACATCGGCAACCATTGCTACCTTTCCTCTCAATGAGCTTTCCTCTCTCTGCCTCTCAATGAGTTGGGGCGGAGCTAAACTTGTCGCCATGTTCTGTAGTTTTTCCTGTGTGCTTGTCGGTGTTCTTCTTTACCACTTATGGACAGACTAAAACACTTGCACATATTTGCTGTCCCCTTCAGTTCCGGAAGAATTGCAACCTCGGTACCTTTGTTACCAGCAGTACCTACACTACTGCAGAAAAACAAGTACAGTTACCTTTTAAGAATGTTGGTACCGAAATATCGGTTTTCGTGACATCCCTAATGTGAATAAAGCCTTTGTATTGCTTTTAACAACCATGTCTTGTACTGTTGGATTCATTTTATACAATTTACTACATTTAAATGCATTTTGGAAATTGTTCCACATGGCCTTGAAAATGTGGAAAGTGTGAAGATTCAATGTATGCCAAATAAGTAATCTATGAATGTAATTGACTTTTTTTTAAGGACCATTAATCACAACTATAAAAGATGACTAATCATTTTTTTTTCTCCTTTTCTTTTTTTCACAATGGTTTCATCACTTTTGCTACACCATTTCCACTGTGTGTATGTGTGCTACAAATCACTTTGAGGTAAAAACATTTTAAGGAAGCCACTTTCACCTTCCTACAGCAATTGGTGATTGGTTTTAGGTGAAGCTTCTTGTCATGTTACTGTGGTCATGGATAACATTGTGATCTCTGTAATGTAACTTTGTTTCTGTAATTATCCTTACTTCCTTTGCCCTTTTGTGCTTCTGGGTCTTCTGTTGGTGCTTTATACTGCTTTTATCATTTTGTTTTTAAATAAGTGATTTAATTTATTGGCAGATATCTAATCAGAAGAAGAGGGAAGGAGTTCTTCAGGGCCTACCTTATTTCATGAGGGAGAATCCAAGCAAATTTTTTAAAATTTATTTATTTTAATTTGTGAGGTAAAATGGTAAATATTGTTTTTATTTTTATGAAACCTTCTTCTCTTTCTTCCTAAAGTACCCAATAACACAAGATCTGAATGAATGGTAAGTTTTGAAATTTGGCACATTGATACTACAGGCTATGAGTAACTGCGACAAAACAAATGGCCCACATGAGCCCATAGGTGGTGCTATAGGCCACACTCAATCTACATTATTTTCCCCCAGCCCCCTAAGTCCAGAATGTCTGAAAATTGGTATACGTGCCTTATTTCTCATTGGGAACAAAAAATCCATTGGGACCATAAAGTCCATCATGATTTTCCGGTACACTTTGTCCAAACTACAAAAATCTTCTCCTTATGAACTGTAGGTCCGATTGACTTGAACTGTCTTTCTATAGGGTGATGAGCAATAAGGAATCAAATAAAAATTTGCCAAACTATTTACATATTGGTGAATTGACATCTGTTGCACATATTTCTTGTGTCCATAATTCAATGGAACATTACCCTTTTGACTTGATCTGTGGCACACACAAAGAGGACACAACAATATCTTTGATGGTTACATTATGTAATATAGATATTAATATAGATCTAACATTTGGCTTCAGAACACATTAATTTACACGGTGGAATTGCATGGAATACTTTTGATGTGGTCTTTATCTGCTGTTTGGACTGAAAGTTCTGGCACCCATTCATTTGCGTTTTATGGACCTACGTTTGTGTTCGAATGTAGACAAAGGCATGCAAATCATGGATGACCTGGGGTAAATTATCAGTAAATTTTCATTTTTGGGTGAACTAACACTTTAAATGGCTTCTGATCATAATTACACATTGGTTTTGTGTGCTTCAGCAATATTTTTTTGGTCAACTTGTGTACAAGGCTTACAGTGTGTTTGTAGACAATAAATGTACTGAACCTTTGTGTGATAATGCTGTTTTTTTTTGTTGTTGTTAATTTTCTTTTTATTCTCATTTTGGATACAATTTTATTTAATATACTGCTATTGAGTCAATTGAACTTAAATGCACTATTAATATTGAGTACATCTAACTTGAATGCTAGTTGAGGCAACATAGATTGCAGTTGAATAAAGATTCAACAGCTACTGATGTTTTAGGAGCCAAGCAGAGGTTTCTAAGGTGGTCTCAGGATTTGAACTCTCAACCACTAGCTCAGAGACTGAGCCACTACTGTCCCCTGGAATGCCATTCCTCCTGTCCTGACAGCAGGGCCAGTTATAGTTGCTTGGTGTGAGTATCCATAGTGTCAGTGCCTAAAATCTTGTTGCTGCACAGGCATGGTTAAGGGGAAGGCTTTTCCATCTCCGTCATGTGGAATGGATCCACATCAGTCATAGAGAGAAAGTGTTTCACAAAAAATGAGGTTTTTTTCCTCTCACAGTCCATCAATGGCTTTCAGGTGGTGGCAGAGAAACAGTGCACAGCTAACTTGCCCATAGTCAACACTGAAGATCTGCCGTATCCCCTAAATAAAAATGCTGCTTTATGCTTCAAATGTTCCAAAAAGGGCCGTTTTGTAGACTTTTGTCCAAACAAATTAAGCTGAAGAAATTTCACTGGACATCTTATTTTCCAAGAGATATGCTTGCTTGTGTGTGCACAAACATGGATAGTGCCATGGTTCCCTTGAGGGTCACACTAAATAAACCTAAAAGTATATGCAGATATATAGGTACATTCTAGCTGCGTAACAACATCCAAACAACCTGAAGAAGCAGGGGAACAAATCTGCCAGGAAGAATGGGCAAAAATCACTAGGAACTTACCCCAACAGACGTAATGCTTTTATTATTTCAGAAAAATGTGGTTCTACCAAGTACCATCCTGAAGGGACTGAATACTTATGCAGGCTGTATTTTTCAGTTTCTAATGTTTTAAAGATCTGCTGACAAATAACGAATTTTGACCTTGAAAAATTTACTTGGCATAAGAGCACATCAGTTTGAAATCCAGATGAATCTGACGACTTTTAAGGAGGATGAATACTTTACTCTACACATGTTCTCTTCCCATAGTTCCTGTGTGTTGTAAAATGAGGTTACAGCTATATTATCAGCTATAATGTTGTATGCATTCTAGTATACATTATTTTGAGACATGTTTCTGAAAGAATTGAATATGGCTAGGCATTTTTTGGCATGAACAGTTCAAGAATGGAAATAAAGGGGGTAGTATACATTTCGGAGTGTTATTGAGGAGGGATAGTAAAGGGTTTGATGTATTTTCTGTGCTTGGGTTAGGTAATATATAACTGATGGAAAAGCACTGACACTGAAGGCTCCTTCCAGTAATGTGAAATAACTATAAAATCAACGTTTAAAAAAAAAAAATCTGCTCGTTACTAGGCTATCCCTGAGAATGAGCTGAAATAATGTATTCTAACGTGTATTCATATAAACCTGTGATTTTCAGCTGCACTGTAGAGAGCTGCTATTATAGAAAATTAGTAAACACATTCTGATTTTGTTTAAGCTGTAAACTGAGGAAATTTGATGCTTGTTCCTGATCTAAAAGATGTGTAATGTAGTATGGATATGTTTTTGGGGTTTTGTAGTGCAGGAGTTTGTAGATTATGTTGATCACATGTCATACAAGTCCCTGTGTAAATTGTTACTATAGTAACTATACATAAAACAACCGAGGCATAAACTGAACAAGTTTCATGAATATTTGATGAACAGAAATGGAATAATGAGTCAATAATGAGACCCCCCCTGAACAGGAGGGAGGGGGGGGTCAATATCATAAGTAACCGTCAGTATGTGGTGTGTCCACCAGCTGCTTTAAGTACTGCAGTGCATCTTCTCCTCATGGGCTGCACCAGATTTGTCGGTTCTTGCTGTGAGATGTTATTCCACTCTTCCACCAAGACATTTGCAAGTTCTCGATCACATCTGGGGAACACATGTTTACATGTAATTTTCCACTGCAAGGATCAGCTGTCCTTCCTGTCTCCCTGTAGCGCTGTATTGGCCATCTTACATTACAGACATTGCAGTTTATTGCTCTGAACACATCTGCAGTCCTCATGCCTCCCTGCAGCTGGCCTATGGCATGTTCACTCTGGTGTGCAGGAACCCTAGGCATCTTTCTTCTGGTGTTTTTCATAGTTAGAAAAGGCTCTTTGGTGTCCTTAGTTATTGTAACTGTGACCTTAATTACTTACTGTCTGTAAACTGTTAGTGTCTTAAGGACTGTTCCACAGGTGCATGTGCAACAATTGTTTATGGTTCATTGTTGGTTCATCGTTTAAACCCTTTCCAATAAAGATCTTTAAAGCTTATTTGGATTTTACAAATATATTCAAATATATAAATTTATCTTTAAAATAAAGTCTCCTGAAAAAGCAACTTTTTTTTTTTTTTTGCTGAGTACATATTGTCAGTACATCTTAATCAAATGAAATTGTAGATTAAAGCATGCTAGTGAATTATTTCTCACTAAATTAGTAGTTTTAGGGTTTGTTATCAGATAACAGATTAGGCTATTATAGGCTACTGGAAGTTAGCAACACAAGAAACCATGAACAGCCTATTAAATTAATTGTGAAATTTGTTCTCTTAATAGTTGTGAACTTAGAAGACAAGGCTTCTAAATGTTTTTGTGGGGGGGGGGGGGACAATGGGGTGTGTGATACTGGTGGATGGAAGTGGTAAAATGATGTAGTAGTAATAATAATAATAATAATAATTGTGTAATAAAGAATAAAATTCCTTGTTGTAGGAAGGGAGCTATTTTTTTTTACGATGCATCCTATTGATATATCTTTCAGTGTCCTCATCCCTTCTTTCCTCAATCTTTGAAACTGATATACGCAGAAGACATAGCACTGCTAATTTATAAATATTGAAAATAATATGTCACTTCATTATAAGAAATACTACTACAATTAATAAGACTTCATACATATAATACCTGTGTCACCTGTAACACACTAGCTGTGATATAAAAGTATAGCATGATTTTCAGTTTATTAGAAACGTATTTATAAATCCATTGCTGTAAATAATTGCATAGCAAAAGTCAAAATACATAAATATATATGAACATGTGTTTAAGTTGAAGATATTATTAATGTATACTTAAATATAAGTGCAGGGGTGCATAAGAATTGTAAACATTTAAGATTCATTTAATTTCACTTAATTTAATTTCACATTTCACATAATTGCAATGGATTTTCTAAGATAACACACTTAACATCATGCTGCTGCTGCTAGTCCAATGACCCATTGTGCAGTGAGTTGATAATCAGTGATAGTCTCCTGTCTGTTGTCCTATCTGAAAGTCATGAAGATGACATTAGTGATTGCCCTTGACTAACTTACAAGTTTAAGAACATAAAATATATTAATAAAAAAAGAGACAGCAACATGGTCATTAACCATGGTATGTTAACAAGGCAGGTAACGCTAATTGACCACACTGATCCTCAAATATTAGTGGATTTTTAATTTTTTTAAATAACACTGATGCAACTATATATACAGTGCATCCGGAAAGTATTCACAGCGCTTCACTTTTTCCACATTTTGTTATGTTACAGCCTTATTCCAAAATCTACAAACAATACCCCATAATGACAACGTGAAAGAAGTTTGTTTGAAATCTTTGCAATTTTATTAAAAATAAAAAACAAAAAAGCACATTTACATAAGTATTCACAGCCTTTGCTCAATACTTTGTTGACGCACCTTTGGCACCAATTACAGCCTCAAGTTTTTTTGAGTATGATGCAACAAGCTTGGCACACCTATTTTTGGGCAGTTTCTCCCATTCTTCCTTGCAGGACCTCTCAAGCTCCATCAGGTTGGATGGGGACCGTCGGTGAACAGCCATTTTCAGATCTCCCCAGAGATGTTCAATCGGGTTCAAGTCTGGGCTCTGGCTGGGCCACTCAAAGACATTCAGAGTTGTCCTGTAGCCACTCCTTTGTTTTCTTGGCTGTGTGCTTAGGGTCGTTGTCCTGTTGGAAGATGAACCTTCGCCCCAGTCTGAGGTCCAGAGTGCTCTGGAGCAGGTTTTCATCATGGATGTCTCTGTACATTGCTGCATTCATCTTTCGCTCAATCCTGACCAGTCTCCCAGTTCCTGTCGCTGAAATACATCCCCACAGCGTGATGCTGCCACCATCATGCTTCACTGTAGGGATGGTATTGGCCAGGTGATGAGTGGTGCCTGGTTTCCGCCAGACATTACGCTTACCATTCAGGCCAAAGAGTTCAATCTTTTTGTTTCTGTTTGTCTGAGAGTCTTTCAGGTGCTTTTTGGCATAGTCCAGGCAGGCTGTCATGTGCCTTTTACTGAGGAGTGTCTTCCGTCTGGCCACTCTACCATACAGGCCTGATTGGTGGAGTGCTGCAGAGATGGTTGTTCTTCTGGAAGGTTCTGAAGTTAATGATGAAGTAGAAATGCTTTTGTTTGTGGTGAGTGAATGTGAGACTAACAGGAGGTTTTTTAGAATTCAGTCAATGTTAATATGAATTAATATCATTCAATAAGTTAAGAAACAACTCTGAAACAAGTTTTTATTTGCATTTCCTTAAGAATTGTGGAATTAATTAGAAGAAGGTATAATTGTTTGTGGAAGACAGTGATACCAATTATCCTTTAGTTAGAGTCGCTGCAGCGTCTTTTTTTGCAACTAGCACCTTTAACACTCTGACATATATTATATATCGCTTTACCTCCTGTATCACATAAGCTAAAGTTAAAGGACCATCCCTAACAGGCAATGACTGATAGTAATGTAAATGTCCCATAACCTTCTGTACCTGCTCCTTGTAGCACTGTAACTGCTGCTCTAGAGACAGATAGGTGGGGAATGAAGGAAGGATCTGAGGGCAATGCGTATTAATGTCGCGCGAAACAGGAGTGATTGGAGGAGCAGAGAAACGAGCGGCGACGTAGTTAATGGTCACAACCCATGATAACTGCTCTTCTTCACTCTTGGCTTGGAAGTAGAAGTGTCTGGAGTCTGCGGTCCTGAGGCTCAGCACATGAGGCCTCTTTTTGCACTCTATAGGGTATGCTACGGCATGATGCAGTTCAATGGCATGGTCTATCTTGTACAAAATTAATGTGTCTTTGCGTAAATGAAGAACCATGCCTCGTAGAACTGCATTAAACGGCTTCCATGATCTCTGGTCCATTCTGGTTTTACTCCCATTCTCATTTGTAACTCTTTTGCAGATGAGAGATCCCATTTTACGGACAGGTTCCATGTTCACGCCCTGACATTTTGTTGCCTCTTCCACAACTTCTTCTCTTTCTGTTCCTCCGGCTGCAACTTCACCCTGTTCCTCACTGTCTAGGTTTTTTAGCCAGTTTTTAAGCAGTGAAGGCAGAAAATAATATAACTTATCCGCCATCTTTCATCCTGTCCCTCTGTAGCAAAGAGCTCAGCTGTAAAAACGATGCACCTTGCTATATGCGTCATCGTCACGTCACAGCCGGGTTCGAATTCCAACATTATGGCTGTTGATCGAATATTTGAATATTGCCCGCATTGTTCTCGTGAGACTGAGTGTCATGTGACCCCGTGATAGTCACGTGACCCTCGTAGCATGAACAACTGCTATGAGCTACTATAAGAGCTGAAAATAATTAGAAACAGCTTTTGCGGTGCGATAACCAGTGAAAACTTTAACTTTATTCAAGTCTGTTATCCTTTCATCAATGTCTTCAACAAAAACCATAAATGAGCTGTGTGTATGTGGCAGCTCTGTATAAAATTTGTACAAGTAGGTTAGAGATATTACTAAGGTAATTATCTAAGTTAGACAAACGATCCCACTCGATTGAATCGGTTATTTTTAAATTGTGACCCTCCACTCTCAGAGATTAAAACACCAAACTGTACTTCTACTTGTTGCTGAAGTGGTACCACATAGGGGTAGCCTACATCTTTTATTAATCATTAGTATCTAGCCTATATTTAACCTGGAACCATGAATATGAAAATCTGTTACTATGGAATAAAAATGAAGAATGAACAATGTGACAATGCTTTTGTGAAAATGAGTATGATTACTAACATCTAATAACTAATATTTCATCATTATTAACTCAGTATTATTGATTAACTGACTGATTGATTGAAATATTTCAATCAATTCAGTCAGGCCCTACATTTACTCATTTTATTATTTATATAATATGCATATTTGTTTATTTAAGTTTAAGTTAAATATGGTTCAGAGAGAAAGTGATTTCTGCCCCACTTCTATAACTTCACTTTCCTCCCTGCTTCAAGTTTAGACAAGAGTTGTTTAGGTTTTTATGACTAACAGTTGGAGGAAAACTCATTTGAGCCTCTCAGCCATTGGAGATTTGCCAGTTTGGGATGAAGATAATTTGAGGAAAATATAACTAATTGAAGCACTGACCTTCAAACTATGAAACATGACTACAGTATGATGTTAAAGCTAGGGGTTACAGGCTTAATTCCAATGGTTTCCAACTCCAGTAATGGGACCCCAAACTCTGAGCATGGATTTTCCCTTGTGTTGACCTTCAAATCAGACAACTGTCTGGAGGGATGTGGATCTCAGTGATTGTTGTCTACTCAGAGTCATACTGCCACCTACTGTTCATTTAAATGTAGTACAAATGCCATCCAAGCATAAAATACAATGACACCCTGTCTTCCGTGACCGAATTCCAAATGGCTCCATCATAGCAGGAAGATGGTGTATTACAACCCCTGGCAAAATGATGGAATCACTTAGAGGATGCTCACCTATATTATTTTTTACTACGTAGGAAACAAATCACAGATATGACACAAATCAATTATAGTTTAATAACTGAACATTATGGCTTTGAACTCAAACAAATTAAATACAATTGTTTTCATCAGTGGAATATTTCTTTACAGATTAATTAATACTTTGTTGCTCCTCCTCTGGCTTTTTTTCTTTGAGGCAATGAAACACTATTCTCCATCAAGCTGATTCCAACTTTCTTGAATAATGGTTGACAGATCAGCTTTCCAGGATGGAGCGTTGTCATGGACCAGTTTCTTTTTTAATCTCCAGCATAAATTTTCAATCGGATTGAGATCCGGACTGTTTGCTGGTTGTGTCATTGAGATGATCTGCCTTTCCTTAAGAAAAGCTTGAACACTCTGCTCTGGGGCAAGATGTATTATCATCCTGAAAAATGACTTCATCAAAAAAAATATATTTTCTAACAATGGAATGAGAAAAGTGTCAATTTTCAGTGTACACCTGTGTACTGACTGCTGAGGTCTCCCCTGGTCCTTCACCTGACATGCAACTCCATATTATAAATGAGTGGGGAAATATGATTGTTTATTTCAGGCAGTCATCTTTATATGTTTTATTAAAATGGCACCAGACAAACGTTCCAACATCATCTCCTTGGCCAATGCAGATTCGTGATTCATCACTGAATATCACTTTCATCCAATCATCCACGCTCCATGATCGCTCCTCTTTAGCCCACTGTAACCTTGTTTTCTTCTGTTTAGGAGTCAGTGCTGGTTTTCATTTGCTTTTCTATACGTAACTCCCATTTCCTTCAGCCGATTTCTTACAGTCCTGTCACAAACGCTGACTCCTGTTTCCGCTCATTTGTTTTTCATTTGTTTTGTTGTGCATTTTCTATTTTCAAGGCATATTGCTTTGAGTTTTCGACGCTTTGATGTCTTCCTTGGTCTATCCGTATGTTTTCCTTTTATAACCTTCCCATTTTGTTTATTCTTGCACCAAATTTTAGACACAGCTGACTGGGAATAACCAACATCTTTTACCATACTCCGTGCTGGATTTCCTTCTTGAAGGATTTTAATGATCCTTTCCATTGTTTCAATTGACAACGCTCTTGTTGGGGCCATGTTTCCTTTCAAAAAGTCCAAGCTTAAGGTCTGTAAGCACTCTCTTTTAACTGCAGATAAATTTGCATTTAAAAAAAACAAACAAAAAAAACAACATTTGTGCTGGTTTTTGTTTTAGAAATGCAAATTACAAGGTGATTCCATAATTTTTCCTCTACTTGATCTGGCAAAAAATATGCCATTAATTAAAATAATTTCATTTAACTGGTTTGAGATATGTTTCACAAAGCTTGAATGTTGAACGAACTATTAAACAAAAATTGTTTTGTGACCTTAACTGTGATTGATCAATTTGATATTAAATTTAAAAAAGCCAGATGAACAACATAAGGGTAGTGATTCCATCATTTTTGCCAGGGGTTGTAATGTGAGTTGTTGGAGAGACCCCATGTTGAATCCCAAATTGGACATACCAGTGGTAGGGATTGATTTGGTATTTAGCTTTTCTGTTGTAATAATGGCTCAATATATGAAGCAATAAATCATGACAGTTATGACTTCAATTTAAATGCAGATATTTGGAGGCTAAATCTCTTGCACGTCATCTAAGCCATCATCTTTTCCATATAGGCCTACATCTTGCCCAGCACTTGCTCTAATAAAAATGTATTTCCTCCTCTAATGGTTTCTTATTCTTTACTCTGTTAATGTTAAGTAACAGAGTCTGTTAATGTCCGCATATTCAAAGCGGGCAGCCTCCAAACATTTAATGTAATTACCACATATAAAAAATACCAAGCTATCTAGTTACCATAAACAAATGATTTATTTTCATTCAGATTTTAAAACCATAAAATATGATTTGCTATGGTTTGTCATGATTTCCCCTTGAAGTGGGGTGCTCTAAGCGCGAATGCGCGAGCACCTGCTTTTCCATTGTTCACAGTAGTGACATCTGGACACGTGTTTTGTTTATGTTTCTGTCATGTCTCCTCCCTGTTCTGTCATTGGCTGGGATTTCACGTGTGTCTGTCCTCAGCTGCTCGCAGTTTAGACGCTGATCATATACCGCGCGCCTTCCAGCACACAACGCGGAAGATTATCGTAGAGTTAGATTAGTTCGTTTAGTAGTCACAGTCACGGTCACAGTCACAGTCACGGTCACGGTGACGGTGACGGTCACGGTGACGGTCACGGTCACGGTGACGGTCACGGTGACGGTCACGGTCACGGTGACGGTCCATGTTTAGCGTTAGTTCACGCTGGGTTAACCGCTCCCAGTTCCTCGTCATAGTTCATGTTTCTCGTTTTGTTTATCGACCCTGTTTTCCGTGACCACGACCTTGATTCATGTTTAACCCTGTGTATGCCTGTTTGCCGATCGCCTGACGTTCGCCTGTTTTGGATTACGTTGATGGATCACGTTTTGGATTTGTCTGCCTGTCTCTCTTTTAAAATAAACAACTGTTCATACTGCACTTGAATCCATCCTATCTCCGCTCCGTCACAATACGTGACAGAATCCTCCGCCCAAACATGGATGCAGCAGGAGAACGGAGAAAACTCAGAACCCGGAAGTCGACGCCAACCGTCCCCGCTATGGACTCAGTCCAATTCCCACAATGGACATTTATGGAGCTTCCTGATCCATTTGACAGATTTTTCGGTGCCCCAGAATATTTTCTGGTAGACTGTCAATTCTATTTCTCCAGCCTCTTAGAACCTAAGCCAGAGGAGAAGCAATGGCTCCGATTCATGTGGTCCCGGTTCTTTGGACCGGCCCATCAGTGGGTGTAGCGCCAACTGGATAAGCACTGTAGGAACCTGGACAGTGTAGAACAGTTTGTGGGGGAGCTCATGATGCGGTTCGGGAGTCCAGAGGCGAGGGTCGAGCTAGAACAACTTTTCGGGGGGGGTGTAAGTCTGGCAGGCAAACCTGCCCTGCCGTTTACCCACTACTACAGGCAAACTCATGCAGAGCCCCAGCCAGAGGTTAACCTGGTGACCTCTGAGCTCGAACCTGAGACCCACGAGGTGGGCTCACCAGCCGAGCTCCAGCTAGAGGTCAACAGGGAGGCTCCAGCATCAGAGCCCCAGCTGGAGGTTAACCTGGCGACCTCTGAGCTTGAACCTGAGACCCACGAGGTGGGCTCACCTGCCGAGCTCCAGCTAGAGGTCAACAGGGCGGTCCCAGCATCAGAGCCCCAGCCGGAGGTTAACCTGGCGACTTCAGAGCTCGAACCTGAGACCCACGAGGTGGGCTCACCTGCTGAGCTCCAGCTAGAGGTCAACAGGGAGGCTCCAGCACCAGAGCTCAACCCTGAGGTCCAAGTCCAAGTCAAGTCTCAAGTCCCTGAAGTCCAAGTCAAATCTCAAGTCACTGAGGTCCAAGTCAAGTCTCTAGTCTTTGAGGTCCAAGTCAAGTCTCTAGTCTTTGAAGTCCAAGTCAAGTCTCAAGTCTCTGAAATCTAAGTCAAGTCTCAAGTCCCTGAGGTCCAAGTCAAGTCTCCAGTCACTGAAGTCCAAGTCCAAGTCAAGTCTCTAGTCTCTGAAGTCCAAGTCAAGTCTCAAATCCCTGAGGTCCAAGTCAAGTCTCTAGTCTTTGAAGTCCAAGTCAAGTCTCAAGTCTCTGAAATCCAAGTCAAGTCTCAAGTCCCTGAGGTCCAAGTCAAGTCTCAAGTTCCTGATGTCACGTCCAAGCCTGCTGATCCAGTTGACCAAGTTCCGCTAGTATCTAAGCCTAACAACCAAGTTCTGCTCAAACCCAAGTCTACCGACACGGCCGACCACGTTCTGCTCAAGCCCGAGTCTAACGACACGGCCGACCACGTTCTGCTCAAGCCCGAGTCTAACGACATGGCCGACCACGTTCTGCTCAAGCCCGAGTCTAACGACATGGCCGACCACGTTCTGCTCAAGCCCGAGTCTAACGACATGGCCGACCACGTTCTGCTCAAGCCTGAGTCTAACGACCCGGTCGCCCAGGTTCAGCCCACGCCCAAGTCTAACGACCCGGTCGCCCAGGTTCAGCCCACACCCGAGTCTACCGACACGACCACCCAAGTTCTGACAAAGTCCGAATCTGCTGACACGCACAGCCAAGTTCTGCTCACGCCCGAATCGGCTGACACGCACAGCCAAGTTCTGCTCACGCCCGAGTCTGCTGACACGGACAACCAAGCTCTGCTCACGTCCATGTCTGCTGACATGCACAACCAAGTGTCTGTTGAAACAAACAACCAAGCTCTGCTCATGTTCCCGTCTGATGACCCAACAAAGTTATGTTCACGCCCAAGTCAGCTGACGGGGACAACCAAGCTCAGCTCACGTCCATGTCTGCTGACATGCACAACCAAGTGTCTGTTGAGACAGACATCCAAGCTCTGCTCACATCCCTGTCTGCCCAGCTGTGGTTGTCCCTCCGCTTTCATGCTCCACCGAGGACTTCGCTCAGCCTGCCTGCCCGGCTGTGGACGTCGCTCTGCTTTCATGCTCCGTCGAGGACTTCGTTCAGCCTGTCTGCCTGGCTGTGATCGTTGCTCTGCCTACCTGTTCACCCGGGGACGTTGCTCCGCTTTCATGCTCCGACGAGGACGTCGCTCAGCCTGTCTGCCCGGCTGTGGTCCTTACTCTGCCTCCCTGTTCAGCCAGGGACGTCGCTCCTCTTCCCTGCGCCGCCAAGAACACCATGCGGTTTCCTGGCTCTTCTTGAGACATTCAGCTCAGGGGGCCGGGGGCCGCCAATGAAATGGGATGACTCATGGCACTCCGAGAGGAGTGCCTTTGGGGGGTGGGGTGGTTCTGACATGATTTCCCCTTGAAGCGGCATGCTCCAAGCGCGAATGCGCAAGAACCTGCTTTTCCATTGTTGACAGTAGTGACATCTGGACACGTGTTTTGTTTATGTTTCTGTCACGTCTCCTCCCTGTTCTGTCATTGGCTGGGATTTCACGTGTGTCTGTATTGCCCTCAGCTGCTAGCAGTTTACACTGATCATGTCCACATATATACCGCGCACCTCCCAGCACACAACGCGGAAGATTATCGTAGAGTTAGATTAGTTCGTTTAGTAGTCATAGTCACGTTCCATGTTTCGAGTTAGTTCACGCTGGGTTATCCGCTCCCAGTTCCTCGTCATAGTTCATGTTTCTTGTTTTGTTTATCGACCCTGTTTTCCGTGACCACGACCTTGATTCATGTTTAACCCTGTGTATGCCTGTTTGCCGATCGCCTGACTTTCTCCTGTTTTGGATTACGTTGATGGATCAATTTTTGGATTTGTCTGTCTGTCTCTCTTTTAAAATAAACAACTGTTCATACTGCACTTGCATCCGTCCTATCTCCGCTCCGTCACAATACGTGACATGGTTACTGATGCCGTTCCTGATGAGTTAATATACTTTTATATTCCTCTCCCTGCTGTTGCACGTTCATAAAAAAGTGACTAGGTAAATTTGTTTCTCTCTCATCCAAACCCTGTTTTAGAAATAGATGAAGATTAGTATATTAATACAATATATTAATGTCTTGTTGGAGGTGGTTTCCTAAAACATGCCTTTTGTTATACTAGAACTTATAAGGCACTAGTTTAAAGGTGTACCCTGCAAGTTAATCCATAAGTTTTACTCAAGTTGTATCTAAAGAAGGATTCTAAAATGGATACTATTTGCTCTTTTATGCTTGTGCTGAAGAATAGAAAATCCCATCTATTTTAGAAGCCCCATGCTCCTTCTGCTAAATCATTTCTTTATTTTATGTAGATTAAATAATTGAGGTGTATAAATGATTTTTTCACCATCAAGATATTTATACAAATTTAAAAAAAAAAAAAAAAAAATCCATTTGAGCACTGAATATCAAATACTGTGTTTGTCCAATTTGCTTTTTCTTTTGAGCAAAAGAAAACAAGTTTCAGTACGTGAGGTTTTTCCTCAAATGTTAATGAACACTGGAAACACTCTGTTGATATGAGAGGACAGAGGAAAATAGCCGGATTTGTGCTGCCAGGAAGTCTATAGTACCTCTTATAATCACTCTTTATAGCTGTGCTGAGCAGAAAACATTGGACAAAACATCGAACCTTGAGTTACAACAGCAGAACTCCACATGGGGTTCCACTCCTGTCAGCCAAGAAGAAGAATCTGAGGCTATCCTGAGCACAGACTCACCCATACTGGACAGTTGAAGATTAGGGGGGAGCAAAAATGACTGGGTCTTTTCCAGTTTTCATAAAGGTCACGTTAATGGGGTGATGAGTCGTCTCAGGGGTATTAGCACAGGAAGAATTAAGCAATATCGCATGAGCAAGACTGCATTTAGATAAAATGTGGCCTTACATGTATTACAGTTATGTTATAGCTAGGGTTCACCTTCAAATGGTGAATTGTAATAATTTCACCCTTGCCCTGTGGAGGATGTTGGTGATGTCACTGACTGTTGTTTTTGGGTTTTTCTTCACAGCTCGCACAATGTTTTTGTCATCAACTGCTGATGTTTTCCTTGGCTCGTTCAAGCTCTGTTAGTACACCAGCGGTTTCTTTCTTTTACTGGACAGTCCAAATTGTTGTATTGGCTATGTTCAATGCTTGCGGAATGGCTCAGATTTTCCGTCTTTTCTCAGCTTCAAAATGGCTCGCTTTTCTCCTAGATACAGCTCTCTGGTCTTCATGTTGTTTTATCCTTTTTAACCAAAAATGCAGTCTTCACAGGCGAAACCCAGGGCTCAAACCAAGAGTACATATTCAGAAATATTAACTGTTTAAACAATCAATCTAACAGAGCACACCTGGACAACAAAAGCCACCTGTCAATCTTCTAGTATTTTTGATCACTTGAAAAATGGGTGGGTTCAAACAAAAGATGCCATATTCTAAGCTGTTTAACACATCGTGATTTAAATATCAGGAAATGAAAGCTGAAATTCATCACATATTGATATTTCTCTCATATTCAACTTCAACATATCCAGATGTGGTCAGTGTATAGCAGTAACAAAAGCTTCGGTCTTGCCCTTCCAGTACTTTCAAGTTACAATTCCCACTTACCCCCCAATGTCTCACCCACTATATCTTTTATCTTTTTTTCAACTTCATCTAAATACATTCTCCACATACTGTCCATCAAACAGTACCACCAAAATTAGACTAAAAACCCAACTGCACCAATGTTACAAATGTATAATACAGGAAAACCAAAATACACATTTTACTCTATCATTGCTGTTTTGTTGTTGCATTTCTTCCTATTATTTATTCCAAAGAAGTTTCACTTGGGTTGTTATTTTGGACCTGATGCTCAGACAATCTTAAGTTTGTCCGGGGTTTTAATGCCACCAATTAGGCCCAGTTGCAGAACAGCTTATGCAAACTTGGCATAGGATGGAGGAACAGAATGCTCTATTCGTATCTATTTCTGCAGCAGCTTGACTGTTGTCCCGTCTAACTTTATATCTGACATGACAGAAAACTGTGAAACATTTATTCAAGGAACAGGAAAAAAGACACAAATAAAATCACTCTAATCATTATGTTCTCTCAACAAAACCATTTCATGTAATACCGAATAAATGTATTCCTGAGGTTGTTTATGGAGCACATGCAAGTTGCAGACATATTTCACAAAAATTCACAGTGTAGTTAAAAACTAGTCTGCGCTGCCACAAAATAACTATGCAGAACAAAAAGGTCAGTGGACATTAATGCTGTTTTTATCTCCAGCCATTTACACTCAGTCACACAGACACACACATACACACTCTGAATACAGAAGTATTCTTCTGTAAATGGCTATCACTTTGATCCAGGAAGAAGAAATTGCACAATGTAAGACGAAAATAATGCCTTGATATCATCTGTTATCAAGAGACAGGTCTTGTTTATTAATTTATTAACAATAATTAATTTTCAGTGTCAACTATTAAGGCAAAATCCCACTTGTCTTGTTTCTAAACACAGCATTTGGTAATGCAAATCCATTTGCTGTGACATTCATATAATTGTCATGGATTTCCTGAGAGGATCGCATGTTGATGATGGACTCCAGACGTCACTGGAGGACAGCCCCTTTAGAACATCTGTATCATGCATTCTCTGGACTTGCCTACGCCCACCCACTTAACTGCAAAGATATGAAAACACAAGTTAAATCACAAAGGTGCTGAATTTAATTCAAAAGAAGACACTGCTTTACATGCTTTATGCTAAGCCATGTGTGTTTGACTCACTTGGTACACCAATGTGATTCTCCACAAAGCGGATGTAGTTCTGGGCTTTGGGGGGCAGATCGTTCCACTTCCTGGCCGCTGAAGTATCTGTCTTCCAGCCAGGCAAGGTCTCATACTCCACTTCAACCTTCTGCAGTACCTCCATATTAGCTACGGGCCCAGAAAACAATACATTTAAAAAAGGAAAATAAAGTCAGTAGACCAGCTTTTTACTTATGATTACAAAGGATTCTAACTCTGATTGCTGAATAGACACAACCAGAAGAAAAACAAATTACTACACACTGCTCCTTCTGGAGTCAACTCTGTGAATCATACTTTAATAATACTTTAAGCCTTTGACTTGTAATCAGTGTATGTGGTCACATTGACATCACTTGTCTCATTATCTAAGTCTAAAATCTGGCAGTTGGAGGTATTCATAATTAAGCTTATCAAGTAAGGAAAAGTGAAAGTAAGTCCATCCATCCATTTTCCATACCGCTTATCCTACACAGGGTTGCGGGGAGCCTGGAGCCTATCACAGGGCACAAGGCAGGGGTCACCCTGGACTGGACAATTTGGAAATGCCAATCAGCCTACAATGCATGTCTTTGTCTTTGGGAAGGAAACCGGAGTACCCGGATAAAACCCCTGAAGCACAAGGAGAACATGCAAAAAGGCAAAATTTGAGCCCCCAAGCTTGGAGGTGCGAGGCAAATGTGCTAACTACTAAGCCCCCAGTGACAATAAGTAATAAGAATACTCTTAAGCACATATGTCAAGCTAGCCCGTTTATTTTGTTTTTTTTTCAAAAGTAAGTATTAATGGAAAAATAGGCTTGCCTCAAGTATATAGGCTTTAACAGTGTTGGAAATATTTCCAATGAGGCTATTCACATGAAATTTTCACCAGACATCAGTATTACCTCAAGAAATCCGGAAATATAAAGAATTCACAACATTTACGTCCATAAATAAAGTTATTTGTAATAAAGTGGAATGACACAGGAAAAAAAGTATTGAACACGCTAAGTAAAAGCAGTTTTGCAAAGCAAGGTAAGGCAAGGAACCAGCTGAAATCTGTAAGTAATTATACTTCCTATCTGTGCAAATTAATATCAGCTGGGTTAGTAAATTGATGGTCTATAAGAAGGCTTTTTGTTACCAAGGTGTCACACAAGAAACATCTCATGATGGGTAAAAGCAAAGATCTCTCCCAAGACCTTCACAACCTTATTGTTGCAAAACATATTAATGGGAATCGGATACAGACGTATTTCAAAACATCTGAATCTTCTAGTAAGCACCACTGGGGCCATTATCCACAAGTGGAAGCAACATCACTCTGTCATCAACCGGACATGCACAGGAGCTCCTCACAAGTTTTCTGACCAGGGAGTCAGAAGAATAGTCAGAAGAGTAGCCCAAGAGCCAAGGATCACTCCGAAAGAGCTCCAGAAACACTTTGAGGCAGTAGGTACCATCGTCACAGAGAAAACAATAGGCAATGCACTCCACTTCTCACGCTCAACCCACAAGACTCCATTACTAAAGAAAAGGCATGTCGAAGCTCGTTTAAAGTTTGCTACAACTAATTTGGACACCACTTTTTGTCTGTCATACTACACACCATGTTTGGAGAAGAAATGGCACTGTGTATCAACCTAAAAACACTATACAAACAGTGAAGTTTGGAGGTGGAAGCATCAGGATGTGAGCTGTTTTTCATCGCATGGTACTGGCAGACTTCATATAATTGAAGGAACGATGAATGGAGCCCTTTACCGGGAGATTCTAGAGAAGAATCTGCTGCCATCCACCAGGATATAAAGATGAGACGTGGGTGGACCTTCCAGCAGGACAACGATCCAAAGCATACAGCAAAGGAAACTCTCAATTGGTTTCGGAGAAAAAAAATCAAGGCATTAAAATGGCCCAGTCAATCACCTGACTTCAATCCAATTGAACAAGATTTAAAGACACTATGTTTAGAAGAATGGACCAAAATCACATCTGAATACTGCGGCCGATTAATTTCTTCATACAGGAAGAGTCTTGAAGCTGTCATTACAAACAAAGACTTCTCCATTAAGTATTAAGTACATTTCAGTTAGTGTGTTTAATACTTTTTTCCTGAGTCATTCCACTTTATTACACATAACTTTATTTCTGGACTTTAATGTTTGGATTTCCTTATATGTGTGGATTTCATGAGTTACTACTGATGTCTGGTGAAAATTGAATGTGAATAGCCTCATTGGTAATATATTTACTGAAACAAATGTGGGCGCGTTCAATACTTATTTTCCTCACTGTATGTATATGAATATTTAAGTATATGCCACATACAGTCCATTCAAAAAGTATTTAAACCTTTGTTTTATCCTCCTTTTCCTCATAGCCCTCCATTCAATATGATAACTTTTGATGGGTGGTAGTCAACACATGTGCATTTAACAGCTGACAATCCTTATCATGGCATTCAAATGCATCTTTTCATTTTACTCAGAATGCTTTATGGGGGGGAGTTGAACAAAATGCGAGTGGACACACTAGCCTATCCGAGGCTGTGGGCACTCCTGTGTGCATATACACTGTTGGCTAGGGTGAGGAATGGGGATCTGTCACTCATGCCAGACAAGCACTGAATAGCAGAACTAATTTGGCTGCTGTACTATGTCTGGTATCTGCAATATGAATTTACATGGTTAGGATAGAGAGGTTCAGAAAGAGACTAGCCTAGCACTCTTGGTAAAGTCTATAACTACACAGCACCTGTCCTGCGGATTGTGTAGATTATCAACATATTCCCTTATGTAAAGGAAGCATACTTGGCTGGTTTGTACTCTACTAGGAGAATGACAACACCTTAGGCCTTGATGTGGGGTGTTTCTATTCAGAAATCTCTGCTGACCTTGCTACACTGTGTTGAGTGTAGGTGTGCTCAAGGGACACAGCTCACCAGGGACTGATTTACTCATGTCCTGGTCCTTGGGAGTCAGTCTTCAGGTTATGTCTGTCTGCCCATAAAGGAGTTGGCATTTGCCATAGCTTGATATTAAAATGGTTATGACCATAACCCCAGTTCTCAGCTTGAGTGAGGTATTTCAGTAGACCACAAGGAGGACCAGGTTTTCCTTAAGGAAATCAATCTGTACATAGATTGATTCACCTTTCCCTCTGTCCCAACACTTTTCCCAGTCCCTGCAGCTGAAAAGAAAAAAAAAACATGCCCATAGTATGATGCTGTCACCACTGCACTTCATCTATGGGTTGATGAGTTAAATCTTGGTTTAATCAGACCGTAAAAGCTTGTTTCTCATGGCCTTTTACTGAGAAGTGGCTTCCTTCTGGCCCGTTTACCATAAAGGCTTGATTGATGGAGTGCTGCAGTGATGGTAATTTTTGCAGGTTCTCCCATGTTCACACAGGACCTCCAGATTGACCTTAGATTCTTGGTAACTTTCCTGACCTAAGATCTTCTCCCCATGTACTCAGTTTGGTTGGGTGGGTAGCTCGAGATACATATAGTCTCTGGGCTGAAATTCTTCCATTTAAAAATGATGGAAGCCAACATGTTCTTTACAGTCATCAAAACTATGTGCCTCAACGCAATCTTATCTCTAAGGTATTTTTCACATTGCGCACATTTGCTGCGGTCCGAATCCGACTGCGATTGTTCCCGACCCATCCCCCCCCCCCCCCCCCCCCGCAGTATTGGTCTGGTTTCAGACTCACTTGATTCTATCGAACCCTGGTGCATTTGCATTCATCTTATGCCATCACAAACTCACATGGATAACACAATGCGACTCACCATATTTTTAGTTTTTTTATTATTTCGGTGTTATTATATGCAGTGGATATTATGCGCAGCACTGGACCTCTTCTGTGTCCCACAAAATCCCCTGCCGCTCATGGTACACGTATGTTGTGGAAACTAATGATGTCGTCATCGGCTAAAACACATGCACATGTTGCTTTATTTCCTGAACAAATGCAGACCCACCATTCACTTTATTCTAACCCTAACCCTGTACACCTGCTCATTTGTGCAGTTATCCAATCAACCAATCATGTGGCAGCAGCACAATGCATAAAATCACACAGATATAGGTCAAGAGCTTCAGTTGATGTTCACATCAAACATCAGAATGATCTCTGTTGTCAGATGGGCTGGTTTGAGTATTTCAGAAACTGCTGACTCCTGGGACTTTCACACACAACAGGCTTTCATACACAACAGTGTAAACAGGGTTTACACAGAATGGTGTGAAAAACAAAAAACATCCGGTGTGGAAAGGGTCTGCATGCTGGAACACCTTACTGCTGAGAGGAGAATGACCAGACTGGTCTGAGCTGACAGGAAGTCTATAGGAGCTCAAATAAGCACTCTGCAACCGTGGTGAGCAGAAATGCAAAGAAAACACGACACATCAGACATTGAGGTGGATGGGCTACAACAGCAGAAGACAACATCAGGTTCCACTCCTGTCAGCCAGGAAAAAGAATTTGAAGCTATCATGGGCACAAACTCACCAAAACTGGACAATTGAAGACTGGAAAAAGAGCAGGTGATTTCACCGGGTCAATCTTCAACGGTACTTCTCAACAAGGCGTTTCCACCCACAGAACTGTCGCTCATTCAATTTTTTTTGTGTGTGTTTTTTCATGATTCTGTGTAAATTCTAGAGACTGTTGAGTGTGAAATTCCCAGGTCAGCAGTTTCTGAAATCTGGTACCAATATCAATGTCACAGGGATCACATTTTCTTCTTCATTCTGATGTTTGATGTGAAAATTAACTGAAGCTTTTGACCTGTACCTGCATGATTTTATGCATTGTGCTGCTGCTGCTACATGACTGGCTGATTAGATAACGGCATGAATGTGCAGGTGTTCCGGTGCTCCTTATAAAATGGACAGTGAGTGGATGTCTATATATTGTAAAACGTAACCAAAACCTTCATCTACATCTACACGTGCAATTTTATTAGATGACGCTGATTCTTTCGGATTTTACCTGGGAAATGGGGAATTCGTCTGCCGTTGAGTTTGTAAGCGACAGCTACTTTAATCTCATCAAGCACATCAAGAATGTCCAGCTTAGTCAAAGCAATTCTGCAGAAAAATTCAAAACACTCATTTGCCAATCCTCCTTGTTTGCACAATATACATTGTGCAGAAGTTTCATTCAAATATTGCTACATAATAGCAGTTCAGTATGTTATATTATGTACTAAACAACTCACGCGGTGAAGCCATTGATCATGTGAGCATATCTAAGGATGACCAGGTCCAGCCATCCGCAGCGCCTCTTCCTGCCTGTCGTAACACCAACTTCATGACCTCGTGTCTGTAACAGCTCCCCTATAGCCTAAATGAGAAAAAGCATTTAATAAATTCAGGAAAACACTGGAGAAAATTCTCCAATTTACTCGTTTTAAATCAGCACTCCTGTCAATGATGATTAAAGTATTATTTACTTTAAATAAGACACATCACATACCGATCACCTTCATTTCATGACTTCTTGAAATAACTGCCCTTTCCGAATAACATGGCATTCATATTTGTGTAAGTGTAACAGGGTTGTAATTTGTCTACATGCATGAAATAGTTTTCTCATGTTATTGACAGTTCAGAAATTATTGGAAAGGTTGCGTAATTGTACTTGGAACCGAGCCCTGAAATGTGTGACCTAAGACAGTGTTTATGTAATGACTGTTTCTGAGTGAGCTTTTTTTAATCCCTTTGAAAGCAATTATCTAACACCACCCAAGTAAACAACAACATGGCTGCAACTCTGTTGTATAAAACAGCTCTTATTATCGTCAGTAAAAAAATTATTTAAAAGAATAACATGTTATTATATTAATTTTATTTATAGTAAGTATGTGAATAACTCTGAGCAAGTGGACAGTTGTCACACTCTGAAACTAAACCCCTGGCACAGTCTCAGAGCCTAAAGTTATCTCCTCGTCATGTGATTATTAGAGCACTGAACCAGCTGGTGCAGTTGGATAATCCCCTCACTCAATGATGAATGAAAGTCACAATACCTGCAGTATATATAGAGGTTATAAAATTGCAGAGTAGTACATACTGTAGGGTCTTGAGAAACATGTTTACCATTTCAGACAAACGGGGTTTCAGAGTTCGAAGAGTATAACTGAGTCCTTTCTCTGTAAAATTTCTGACTAGTCATAGACACTACAGTAGGTGTGACCCCGTTAGAAAAAATATGTTCTGATAGTCTTCTGCAAAACATGTCATTGGTGTTCATGTATCCAGGCAATAAAACAGCAGCTGAAATTAACAGTAAAAATGCATAAAGTCATTCAGAATGACCTTTTTTAAGGAATCTGTAGTAAAACATGAGCTCTTACATTGAGTTGTTCTGTTGGGAAGGCCCCAATGCCCACTCTAGTGGTGTAGGCTTTTGATACCCCATACACATCTCCAATATTCGCTGGTGGAATGCCAAGGCCGGTGCACACACCACCAACGGTGCAGTTGGATGATGTCACAAATGGATAGGTTCCTAGACAGAATGCAGACAGTCCCTTTCTATGTGCTGTGTGAGTTACACTGATGTACATGTAAAACTCTATGTCTCTGGGATGTCCGTACCAAAGTCAATGTCCAGCAGGGCAGCATTTGCCCCCTCCACAAGAATTTTCTTCAGGGGTCCGTGAATAGCGTCATACATAAAATACACTCCGTCCCTCACCATGGGTCTTATTCTCTCTGCATAGTCCTGCAAATGTACAGAATGAGGTTTAGGTCACAAAAACACTGTATTCATGTTCATATGAAATAAATCCAGAGTTTCTCCAATTTGACTTGCCTTTAGTTTTTTTAGTTCGCCTTCAACATCCACTTTAAGAGCCGGATACATGGACTGGTACTGCTGTGCCAGGTTTTTGAACCTAAAAGAGAAAAATGCAGAATCAGTATGAGTTTAGATTCTAAGCACAACCTTGTAAATTTTGGTTGGAGAAAAAAAAAGGTTAGAACTTTACTTGGTGGAAAACTCTTTAAAATCTGCTAACAGGTCACAGATGCGAACTCCAGTTCGGGACGCCTTGCATGCGTACGTTGGTCCAATGCCTTTCTTGGTCGTTCCTATGCTGTTATGGCAGATCAAACCGTGAGAATAAATGGCTATGCTTCCTAAACACAATTCCTCTCCTGTTCCTTATATCTACTTCAGCTATTTTATGAAATCACCACGTCTTACTTCTTGCCTTCCTGTGCTTGTCTCTGTACTTCTTGCATTCCATCCACAGCCTGATGAAAATCAAAAACTGAGAAAGAACAGAGTTCTGCATCAGCATCATTTTAAAAACATGACACGCAGTATCATATACACATTGTTTAATACAGTTTTAACACACCCTTCTTGACTAACCTCATGACTTGGAAGTGTGTAACACATATATTATGTCAATTTGCACATTTGCTAGATCGGTGGTTCTCAAACTTTTTAACCGTGAGGCCCCGCTTGTGTAGGGTGCATCCCTTTGTCGTCCCCTAGAGTCGTCAAATAATTTTGTTTTTTTCATGCTAGGATCTTCTCGGCTAAGAGACTATGTCCTCTATCTAAAACTAGTCTTAGGTTTTATCAGAGTGTGGCTAACAGAACATTAGTATATCAAGGGATATTTCTGTTTGGTGTGTGTCTTAGTGTGCTGTATATAATTGATTTAATTTATGAATATTTCTCATTTTTATGTACATCATAGTTCAAAGTTTGACAATCCCGACATAAAATAATAATAATAAAAAAATGTTCTAGAATTTCTATACGGCCCCCTTGACGTCATTTGGCGGTCCCCCAGTTTGAGAACCACTGTGCTACATGACAAGCTAATATAGTAATTAGCTAGCCTGCTGACGGTAACGGTAAGGATTACCCCAAGTGAGGGGAAGTTGATTAAAAGGTGTGTTAAAAACAGTATAGGGACATATCCAACATATTATACCTATGTGAGCTCTATCAGAGATGACAAGTCTTTTCTCCCATCCTTTCAAGCCTAGCCAGGGAAGAAGATAAAAATAAAAATCAACAGTATCCATAGTTGAAGCTGACGTAACACTACAACTGACAAGGTTTTATATATTTACCATATGATCAAAAATATGCTATGAAAATGAAATCTTTCCCTGCTTTCCTGTAGAACATAGCCACAGGTCAAGTCAAACACACCTGTTCCACAGACATCTCTCAGAAGAGGACTCTGGTTAGAGATATCAGATGTTTGTGCCTGAAAACTACACCTGCCTGGTGCCAATTTGATTTAGGAGAATTCATCACATCACAAAGTAAACTAGCTCTACTGTACCTTTCTTCTCATTTTTGTCAATCTCTTCAAAAAGGCCTGGAAGATGAATGACTACACCATTACCTGTGAGTGGACAGAGGAACGAGTATAGATCAGAAGCAGGAAGGAATTATGGAATTTTCTCTATTTCTGCATACATATGACCTAAAACATCATCAGATTTTCACACAAGTCCGTAAAGTAGATTAAGAAAACCCAATTAAACAAATATTATCATTGGTCATTAATTTATTGACTGAAATTATCCAATATTACATATCTGTGGCAAAAGTACATGAACCTCTAGCATTAGCAGTTAATTTGAAGGTGACATTAGAGTCAGGTGTTTTCAGTCAATGGGATGACAATCAGGTGTGAGTGAGTGTCTTGTTTTACAACCCCAATTCCAAAAAAAGTTGGGACACTGTATAAAATGTAAATAAAAACAGAATGCAATGATTTGTAAATCTCATAAACCCATATGTTATTCACAATAGAACACAGAAAATATATCAAATGTTTGAACTGAGGAAATGTACCATTTTAAGGAAAAAATAAGGTCATTTTGAATTTGATGGCCGCAACACGTCTCAAAAAAATTGGGACGGGACAACAAAAGGCTGGGAAAGTACGTGTTACTAAAAAAGAAACAGCTATTTACAGTATGTATTTAAAGAACAGATCTTCTAAAAACTTTCAAGCACCACTTTACGTATTTTATCTTTTATTTCTTTACATGCCCCTTGTTCCCCAACAAAAAACTTCCTAGGTTAGAACCTTCTCTACTGAGATTATCAATAATACAAGAAGCAATGGCTTGATAAGATAGTCAGGCGCTGACTCCTGATGATGCAACTTAGTTTCAACACACTAGGTTAAAAAAAAAGAAAAAAAAGAAGAAGAAACCAATGTTGCCTGATGTTTTCAAAACACAGTTTAAAGTAAATTACGCAAAAAAACATTGTGTTTGCAATTGTAGAATAAATTTAAATACTAGAAATAATAATAATAAGATTGATTATTTTGACATGATGATGGTCAACATTATAAATCCTTTTTTTTTTTTTTGATGAATCACAGTATAAAACCCCATTCTTCATACATTCCTTGATGCTGACACACAATGCAGTACATATCTTTATACCCTGTTGAATTCTCAAATCTGACAATAATGCTGGCTATAATTTAAATTATGGCCAGTTTATTTAATACATTCATTCTAATATATTATTGCGTCATAGTAATAGTTCATTCACAGGGACTTGTATGGCAGACTTTCCATATGCTCATTCTGTCAATGTTAATGTTAAAGCCATGTGAAAAGCAGGCAGTATGTAAAATGTAATATTGAATTGAATATTTATTATGTTAGCGAGAGATTTGTGAATGTACATGACTAAGCAGGGTCATTTAAAACACTTTGGCTTTTCTGAAATGATAGATATTTTATATGTATTTAGAAACAATAACACAGACCCCTGGTTGAGAAACACTGACATAAGTGATACCAGGAATTAACCTGTGTCGCAGAGGTTCCATAACATTAAATGTACCTACAAATAATTGTTGGCAAATCGCTGTGGTATAAGAGGAATAAAACACTCTGTGATGTGCTGTTATAGCAAAATAATCCTCTTCGGAGTGGCAACCTCTGCTTCGTGTCAGGCTGTAGCATGCTACCTTCTTATTTTAACAGCACACCCAGTTTTATTTCTTACTTAATGTTTATAAACAACTTCTCCACACTGTGAAATATTATATAACAGGTTGTGCTATGCCATGCATACAAGCCAGTTACTCACCAATGAGTGATATACATTTGGTGTTGATGATACCACTAGGAAGGAGATGAAAGTCATACTCTGTCCCTTCGACCACTACTGTATGGCCTGCATTATTTCCTCCCTGCAAGATGACATAGACATGACTTTCATATCCATATACCGTAAGTGTCCATTATACCTTGCAGATTCTGGCTGGAATTATAGTATTGGCGACCAAAAACCAAGATTTTTCATCTTACTTCCATCTGAAAATGTTACACTGACCCTTATTTGCTCTTTCTCAAACCTGAGGCAGGTCCAGTGGGAAAGGGTAGCAACCAAAGTACTCCACCCCCCCGCAACCGCCGAACCCCACCAACCAGAGCTTACAATATGAGGGCCTATTTTTTTAACTTCACTCTTCGAGCTAAGTCTGACTTGGCCTTCTCACATGTCAAAGCTAGCCTGCGAATGTAACCCAGCCTCACTTGTGAGAGGTTGTGCCCAAGCCTGTGGCTGACATTTAGTGAGGTTATGAACATCACTGTTACAAAGTTCCAGAGTGGAATTTCTGTTGAACATAGTGTAAGTGAATTGACACAAGGACTTGGAAGTGACATTTCTGATTATCTTCTTTGTTTTGAAAGCATACGAAATGGCCGAGTACTGCAAGGGTTAACTTAAAAATAACACGAAGTCCTGTGAAGGAATACAGGGTGACAAAATCCAAGTACAACAAATATAAATACAATATACTGAATACTGATGTACTCGTTGTGCTCATTTGATCATAAATGAGTATGCTAACGGTTTTCCTTTGCAAGTATGAGTATTACAATATAAAACTTTGAGATATATATATATATATATATATATATATATATATATATATATATATATATATATATATATATATATATATATCTCAAACTTAAAAGATTATCAATTATTTTGCAGCCAGGGACCCTGTGAAACCTGTTAACTGTAAATCTCATCAACTATTCCAAAAAAAATCATATATATATATATATATTGAACATTTGTACAATATTTTTTAGAGCCACAGCACTTTTTATTCCTGAACTTCTCACTCACAATAAAAAAACCGTCATAAGGTCCATGTTGACTTATAGTGAGAGAGAGAGAGAGAGAGAGAGAGAGAGAGAGAGAGAGAGAGAGAGAGAGAGAGATACACAACACACTTGCTATACATCACCATTATTATATACATTATTTAAACACCTACTTGGGTTTTTGTTTTTTTTGAGTTATTGAGATTTGGATTAAACCCAGTGCTCAGTGACCACTCAGACAGGCTACAATAAACAAACAAACAAACAAACAAACACTGAATAGAAAAACTGATTAGAGAAGGTGTGATTTTCACTCCTGCAAGTACTACTACTACTACTACTACTGCTCATACTACTACTACTACTACTACTACTAATAATAATAAAATCTCAGGCTTTACTTCACTGACCCCTGGGGACTTCACTTCGAGAACCAGTGATCTAACATCATGTCCCACTAAGTCCTTTCCAACTATACTGACTCTGCACACAGCAGCGACTTAAAATACTATTTCAGTTCCTTAATCTAACTGTCGAGCTTCTTTAAAAACAACAACAACAACAACAACAACAACAACTATTTTTTATATGAACACGAAAAAATAAACACGCACTCACCTGACATCTGCAGACGATGTCAGACTCCGTGGCCAACAAATCCACCACTTTTCCCTTGCCTTCATCTCCCCACTGCGCTCCGAGCACCACGGTCACTTTGTTGGCCGACTCTGCCCGGGGTCGTTTTGCCCCTAATGAGGCGTTTATGGGGTTGAAGTGATCGTTCCCTGAGCGGCTCGAAGACATTCTTACTGGCCTGAGCACCAAAACTGACTCAGAGCACACAGGCTCGCGCACAGCTGAGAGGAGAAAGGTGTGCGCATGCGCAGTAGCCCGCAGCCCTGCCTGAGCTATGACACGAGTGAGCGCGTGCGGCTCACAAACACGGGGTTAACTAAAAGCAGATGCTGTTGAAAGCAGCGAAATAGGTCAAGTAGACATAATTAATTCTGGTATATATGCTAATAAAAATTGTTGCATGGCCAGAATTTATTAACGCGTGAGAACATGATCCTAATGAGTGGACATGACTTAACATATGACATGGGGTGTATTTCATAAGCTTTTCTCAAACTTGGTACCAATAAAAATATAAAAGATTACAGCTTTAATCAAAGCCTTACTAATCAGGTTGGTCTATTAACCAAATCATGATAGTAATAATAATATAATGAGTCTTTATTGGTCACATATAGCCTACATTACAATACAGTGAAATGCTTTTTCTTCACATATCCCAGCATATTAGGAGGTTGGGGTCAGAGCACATGATACAGCACTCCTGGAGCAGAGAGGGTTAAGGGCCTTGTACAAGGGCCGAACAGTGCTAGCTTGAACCCCTGACCTTCCAATCAGTAACTCAGAGCCTTAACCGTCAAGCCACCATCACTGCCCTGAATGACCAATGATCTTATTATTTACATAATAAATAAATAAATATTTACATACATTATTTACATAATTATTAAGCGCATAATAGCTATTAATTAATGTGACTTAAAAATTGTAATAGGAACTATTCACAATTTACTACAATAGTTATTCGCACATTATGTCAACTAGTCTTATTATTCATTTGCATTAGCTAATACTTTTACAAAGGCAATTAATGCTACTTACCTTACATTAGTGAACATTTGTATGGTTTCGTTTTTTTTTTTTTTTTTTTTTTTTTACATAATAAAAACCTGCCATTTTAACAGGGGTGTGTAGACTTTTTTATATCCACTGTAGGTGCACATTGAGGTGTATCAATTGTTTACTGTTTATCATATCACATTTTATCAGTCCCTCACTGCCTTAGCACTGAGTGTCTATAGAATGGTGTCTGACTCGGACACTGACTGCACTGACTAATGCCAGTGCTGACACACGCTCACTTGAACGTCAGACTTGAATCCTGGCTGAGAGATTAATCTGAACCAAGTCTGGTGACAACTGATAAGCACTGCAAGAAGTCCTCTGATGTCCACGTCCAGTTCCCAAGTACCTAAGTCTGGTCATGGTAATCTATCAACCTTGAGTGTTTAGTTCCAACCGTAATTTAATTCACCTGACCCCTAAACTCACTTATAAAATCATCCTATCCATTTAATATGCTATGAATGGCAGATGCTGTTCAGCCACATGCAGCCACGGGACTTGTTCACATCCATGCAATGCTTACATTTATTTTCTTATTGCTGTTTTTCCTTCCAAATTCAGCCATTCCAATTCAAAGTCCTATCATTTGGAAGGTGCATACAGATGGCCAGTGGCTTCAAGATATTGCCATATTTGGATGACTGGCTCCTCTGTGCTCTCACTAAGGAGCAGGCCATCTAGAAAATATCCACCATGCGTTCTTCCATTGCAGCATTCGGGGTCATTCTTATCTCAGACAAGAGTTCTCTAATCCCAAAGCAAATAACACCGTTAAGCAGCATGAAGCTAGACTCAGTTAATAATTCAAGCCACTCTAGCATACAGTATACATTATTACACTTGCCAATGAGCATCAGTCATGCTTGGACCGATGATCGCAGCCACATCAATAATTACCCTAGGTTTGCAATCACTGCAGACATCCCCCAGATGGATTGCGAGCCTGTAACAGGAACCTAAACACCACAGATTGAAACATGTTCTTGTCTCAGGAGAGGGAGCCCAATAACTAGCCCACTGGCAGTGCAGGGCAATTCTAGCACAATGAGTCTGGTTGGGCGTTATTCCCCACTGGAGAGAGGTTCTGTAATTACCAAAGATCTGGAGGGTTGTGTGGTGCCACAAGGGTACTATGGACAAGTAGCCCCCTGGTGTAAGATACATCAACTAGCGAGTTGAAGGCAATACCCCTCTGAAATAATATCAGTCATCAAAGTGTCATGAAGGTGAGTGGCTTTTTTCATATTGGACAGAATCTCATCAGGTGGGCCTAACCATAACAGGCCTCACAATGTATCTGCTAGGGCTTTGCAATGGTGCAAAGCAAAGGGGAATGGTATCTACTTCTTGGTGGTAGACATAGAAATGTATCTAGCTGTACATAGACGTCTTTGAAAGTGCCAAGTCAACTACTTGCCAGTTGTGGTTCCCCCTGGCACAGTATGCTCTGGCTCACAACTGGCCCTCTCAGCTAGTGCATGCCTTTCCTCCTCTACCACTGATTCTTCACACTTTGTACAGGATGTAGGAGCTAGGTAACAGAGGCTATGCCTGCAGATTTGTTTACTCAGACAGAATAGCCAGCCGAGGACTGTCAACTATCAATACAGGAAACACCTATGAGTGCACAGGGTATTTAGGTCCTTAAGTGAAAAATTTTCTGCAGATGTTGTACATCTCACCAGCTAGATCTTGTGGATTGCCTTTCTAAAGTGGACAATCTTTCAAAGTGCACCTCCATTCACAAGCCTGCTAGGAGCCCTGTGTGAAACCTCCCTCTTATGCTGGAATTCCTAAAGATCCCCCTTATGAGACTGGGCAGGAAACTGACTTGTATTTGAAAACGGTCACTTGTAATCACTTCAGCAATAAGTTGTCCTCTATAGATGAGGTGGATGCCCAGGTCCCATTGGAATATACCACAGTCTCTCCTCCTGATGGGCTTTATTTGGAGGTGTACTGCTAAAGAAAGTCATTGCTGCTGCTACCTGGGTGTCACCATGCACCTTCTCCAAGTTTTAAAAGGTTACCATTGCCCCTCCCAGTGGTGCAAGGTGGCAATCATCTCTGAGCACCCTTCAATGCAGTTTTAGAAATGAAACAATGCTGGTTATTTATGTAACTGTGGTTCTATGAACCCCATATAACTGTCACCTGGACCGGTTCAGTAAGTTTCTAAGAAACGATTGTTGTACAACAGCAGTATTTATTGTGAAGAAAGAGTCACATATCACTATGTGACCTATGCACATGCACACACAGGGTAATTCAGGTGTTATATGCGACCTCTGGCAATTATACAGCATTCAGAAAACCACATTTACATACCTTACTCTAATTCTTATGACTCGCCCTGCTAAATGTTCAGTGCATCAGCTCTTATGTCTCATTTATTATGAAGCCATCAATCATTAGCTACAGTATAATGAACACAAAGAACTGAACACACAGATGACAGCTTTATCAAAATGCTGATAGAATAATGGTGTCCCAGGAGTTATTTACATTTGATATGAGTTTGTTAGGAAAATGTATTTATTGAAAGTATAGTAATGTGAAAGACAATACACAACTAATCACACCTCAGAGAATAATCTAAAATTTAATTAACAGTTATTTCTTCCTCAGTAGAAGCATTGAGTGTTGAATTCCTGTTGTGCTTTGGCAGTGTGCTTTTAAGAAATCCATTAAAAGCACATTGTAAAATGTTGAGCCACTGTCTTTTGGCATTATTCAGAAATAAGCAAATACAAAACCAGTGCTAGAGCTTATGTTGTCCTATGTTGACTGTTAGTTGGTTATATTAAGAGTCCATCCAGAAGAGTTTATGTAAATTACACCAACCACAGCATACATCATCTGCTGTATTTATTTCAACAACCACTGTGCAACAGATAGAAATTAACTAAATATTTTTTTTCTTACGTTACATCATACACTACACTAAGTATCCAGTTTTAAATATAACATTTATATTATTACTAAGACAGCCAAATATAATATAGGGACCAGTTTTCCAGACAGGTTTGCACAAGATTAAAAGGGATATAAGGTGAAGCTGCCAACCTCATTTACTCCAAAGCCCACATTAATTACACTTATTTTGGGCTCTTAGAGATGCTTATATTGCTATAACAAACCACATGATAGAATACTTTGTTCTCTTTAACAGATACTATACATTCACTCTGATAATTAGATCTTGAAAGGGTTATTTAACTTGCAATATTTACCAGCAACATATGAAATTCCATCGACCTAAAATCTTACAGCATTTTTCTGATTCAAATCTGTAACACTGGGCCATCTTAAACTATTACTGGTAAACTCATAATTCCAATATACACACATTTTTTTTTTTTTTCTTTCTGTCCATTGCTCCCAGATATATATCTATATGTAAACAAAGATTTGGCTTATCATAATATAGTGCACAAACTAATTAAATATTTGGCCACATTCTAAAGGGCAAAAGTAAGCTTTTTCCAAAAATAATGCTTTTTCTTCCTTAAAACATCAGCACGTGGTCCACACGGAAGTTTTGATTCTGTTCCGAGTGCTCAGCCCTTGGTTTCTGAGTGTCGAGTGTGCGAGCAGTTAAAGGGAGCTTTAAAAGTTGATCATGGATACAGCTATACAATTAAAGCTTCATCGCTTCCCTCGTGGTTTCCCTTTCCTGGTTCTCCCTGCAATGGTAAAAAAAAAAAAAAAAAAAAAGAAACAAAGAAATAAATGAGCAGCCATTCCAAATCCATTTAATTTCAATCCTTTGATTAGAATGTACACAAATCGAGGGATTTAAGTCTTGTTATTCAGTTGAAACAAAACATGCAAAAGCAGTTATATGATTCAGGTAAAATGTAATAATACCATAATTGGTATGACCAATTTTTGGTTTTTCGGACATACACATAAGCTGAAGTTGTTGTTTTTGTTATTATTGTTATTATAAATACTAAAATCATATCTTAATTTACCCATCACCTGGTGAGACAATAGATTGCATTCCATTATTAGTTGGATATAAGGTATTGCCAAAGACAAAAAACAGAATTTAGTTGTTGAATAGGTAAATTAGTTCATTTCCAAAAGCGATATAATAGAAGAGTTTGATAAAATGTTAGTATGCAGTGCCCTCCAATAATATTGGCACCTTTGGTAAATATGAGCAAAAAAGCTGGGAAAAATTGTCTTTATTGTCTAACCTTTTGACCCTTTGTTAAAACAAAATTCACAAAAATACTCTTCTCTAATGGATATCAAAACAATTGCATACACAACACAGGTTTATTAAAAACTGGGATGGCCATGACAGGACCTTGATTTTGTGGTCAGTAAATAATTTTTGTGTTGATTTTGATGTATGTTTTGGATCATTGTCCTGCTGGAAGATCCAATCATGGCCCTTTTAAGCTTTCTGGCAGAGGAAGTCATGTTTTCATTTAATATCTGTTGATATTTAATAGAGTCCATGATGCCATGTATCCTAACAAAATGTGCAGGTCCTCTGACAGAAAAACTGCCCCAAAACATTAAAGAGCCACCACCACATTTAACTGTGGGCATGAGGTACTTTTCCATATGGCTACCTCTCTATGTGTGCCAAAATCACCTCTGGTGTTTATTGCCAAAAAGCTCCATTTTGGTTTCATCTGACCACAGAACCCAATCCCATTTAAAGTTCCAGTAGTGTCTGGAAACTGAAGACGCTTGAGTTTGTTTTTGAATGAGAGTAGAGGCTTTTTTATTGGAACCCTTCCAAACAACTTGTGGTGATGTAGGTGACTTCGGATTGTAGTTTTGGAGACTTTCTGACCCCAAGATGCAACTAACTTCTGCAATTCTCCAGCTGTGATCCTTGGAGATTTTTTGGCCACTCGAACCATCCTCCACAGTGCGTTGAGACAATATAGACACGTCCAATTCCAGGCTGATTCATAACATTTCTTGACTGGAACTTCCTAGTTATTTCATATGAGGGTTGCAACTAACGATTATTTTCATAATCGGCCGATTCTTTTCTCCGAATATTATTTTCTGGGGGGGGGGGCAAACTTTCAGTACCATTTATTTTTGCTTATTTAAAATAAAATACACAAACTGAAAGTTACAAATATAAACTTCAGACTAAAACTTTTCAACAATTGTTTGTCCAATTATATAAGACTGAAAAGAACCCAATACACACTCACACACACCAGAATATATATTATTAATTTAGCAGCCATAAAAATAATGCATGACTGAGGTCAGGTTGGGAATAAAAGGTACCGTTGACAAACAGTAAACTGAAGAAAGTCATTGTCGGTGATTCTGGGTATCTGCTAATGCTAGCGTGCGTATGATGTCACGTACCGTCGACTAGGAAGCGGCTTATACTTCCGGTTAGTAAAAAATGCTAGTGATATATTTGAGATATTACCTTTCTAAAATCCACACACTAGACGGTAGAGTACACAGTGTATGCTGTAAGTGTACAGGACGTCATTTGGGATAGGACTTTATTATTTACTCTCTGTAAATAAAGCGTGTTTTCGGAACAGAACTCACAGTGAGTAAACGTACCCCGTGCAGCGCAGACCAACTAATCGAGAACGAGATTCATTGACAGTGATTTTCATAATCGATTATTATCGATTAGTTGGTGCAGCTCTATTGCTTGTGCTATTTTCTTATAGCCACTTCCCATTTTGTGAAGCTCAACAACTTTTTGCCGCACATCACAGTCGTATTTCTTAGTCTTACGCATTGTTATGAATGACTAATGGAATTTGTATCTAAGCGACCTTTTGGTTTTCTATGATCCACCACGCCTACTTAGATCAAAAGGTGCAGGCTATTTGTTGGTACCTCAAATAGCGAAGGCTACAGCAGGGGGAAGAGCTTTCCCTTATAGAGCCCCACAATTATGGAACAGTCTTCCAATTAGTGTTCGGGACTCAGACACAGTCTCAGTGTTTAAGTCTAGGCTTAAAATGTATTTGTCAAGCCTACCATGACTACTTTCTGTTACGGTAAGCAAAGCCCTAATAATCTTTTCTCTCCCTCTCTCCTTCTGTCAAGCCACACACGATTTTATGGAGATACTAGCGATCCTGATCCTTTCTGTTCTCAGGACCTGCCTGATCAGTTTTGGATGTCCTACCTCTGGATGGAGCGCTCATCTACTCCAATTCCAGATTGCTGGGACTACGGCTGCTTCTAAGACCAAACAGACTCCATATAAATCCATAATGAACTTTTTCACACTATCTGTTGTTACCCAGATGAGGATGGGTTCCCTTCGGAGTCTGGTTCCTCTCAAGGTTTCTTCCTCTTAACATCTTAGGGAGTTTTTCCATTGCCACCGTCGCCACCGGCTTGCTCGATGGGGATAAATTCACACTTTTAATATCTGTATACCTTGTTTAAATATTCTATAAAGCTGGTTTGAGACAATGTCTATTGTAAAAAAGCACTATACAAATAAAATTGAATTGAATTTGGCTTATGTTACCTCATATTTATATCCCTGTGAAACAGGAAGTCATAGTGAACAATTTCCTGTCCTGATCACCCAGGTGTACCATTTTTTAATTATTATTATTATTATTATTATTATTATTATTATTATTATTATTATTAATAATAATAATAATATCAATCTTCTAGTTTGATATCCATGAGAGCAGAGTATTTTTGTGACTTTTTTTTTTATTTAACAAAAGGTTAAACAATAAAGACAATTTTTCACAGCCTTCTTTACTCATATTTACCAAGGGTGCCAATATTCGTGGAGGGCACTATAGTTATCAGACAATTACTAGTTATAATTGTAATGTTAGACCAGATTTGATTTAATAATGCAATTGTGTAGCAGCTCCCTCGGCTATCAGCAGGCAAAGGTCCAGAGAGGCTTTGACAAGGTTAGAAATATTTGATTACCCTTATTTCCACAGGACACAACAGAAGGTTAATGAAGTAGGACAATTATGTTAAAACACGTGGATTTGGTTATAGTAGACGGGGTTGGACGCTCATCTCTTTGAGCCCGGTTAGTTAACACATCCAATGATGTGACCTACCTTATTGCAACACACAGGTCTTTTTATGCTTACTGTCTCCTTCGCTGTTACCCTCAGCTTAACAGTGGCAAAGAGAGAGAGAGACACACTAAAGGTCTGAATGACATTTATTTGTGTCCCGATAAACACCAGCGGATCAGGACTAAATAGTTTCATTTAATCTATAAGTGACTTTAATAAAATAACAAGCAAAAACTAAAACTGGCACTGGTTTCACCAATGTTAAGAAAACAAAACTTTAAAAAATTAAGGGGAAAAAAATCCAATAAAAATAGGCGAATCCTCTGTAGTTTTTGCACTCCAAACTAGTTGTACTATTTTGTAAAACTACATATTAACATTGTGATGTACACTTTTAATCTCAGACAGCACGCACACACACATACATACACATACATACAAATACACACACAAAAATGCACCAGTTACCTTCTTTATTGCTTTTTTTCCTTCCTTGGATGAGCTTATGTGATTTCGGCCGAGAGGCGGGAGGATTTGAGGGGGCAGACCCATCCACAGCACCTGCTCCGTCAGGTGCATCAGGCTCACCCAGCATCTCTGTATTACTGTTACCAGCAAGAGATGACTCTGTGGCGCGGCTAGAGTCTACCGGAGTTGTGCTTGAGCGTTTCTTTGCATTCTGGTCTTGGCTTTCTGGCACCATTTCATCACTGACCATGCCGTGTACTTCCACATGCGAGTCAGTATGAGCACCAGAGTTGATATTGGTCACGTTTTTGAGTGTGGTATCAGTAAAAGCTTGGTCGTCTTTGACTTGGCTGTTATTAGAGTTACAGTTTTGTTGTGTGCCATCTGTTGCTGCAGATGGGTTCACAGTAGATGGAGGCACTGTAGAGAATCGTGTGTCCACAGAGGTCTTTTCTGTCAGTGGAGTCTCTGTGGAAGAGTTTTTCTCACTAAGGATTTCAGTTGGAAGAGGAGTTTCTACGTTATCTTTTAAGCAATCCTGAACTGGAGGAAGCTGTGCGGAAGGCTTGAGCGGTGTAGCTGTATGGTTAGACACTGTGCGTTCGGTGGAGAGGCCTGATTGGGTCTCTTGATGTGCGAGTGGAACTTCATTACCAGTTGCTGTGGCTGCTCTTTCTCCTCTGGGGTTGGTGGAGGAAGCGCTGACTGGACCTTCGAGATTTGTTTCCTTTGGCTGAGGAGGAGGGGGGTCTTGAGGTACACCTGACGTGACTTCTCTTTCTGCACATTTGACACTTTGTGCTAAAGAATGAGAGCGAGAAGAAAGTTGATTAAGATGAAAGAATAGTATAGTTGACATTTCCTTTGGGCTGAATATAAATAAAGCAGCAGGCATGTGCAAATTTCTGCATGCAAGATTATTCTGTCTGTGGTTAGTTTTTCTGTCCGTTATTAGTGTTTGGTCAGATGTGGTTAGTGCTAGCTCAGTGCTTTGCATTTTTAATATCTTGGCATTCATTTGCTTCAAGTTCCAAAAAACATCTCATACCATTAAGGAAACCAACAGTATTTTTTTTTTATGACTTTAATGGCATGTTGTCAATCACCCCAACACTGTATTGGGAAATGAGACACAGGTAGGCTATAGATATAACAAGGAGGCTTGAATGGAGTTATTGACTAATAAAGATGCCCAGGCATGAGACAAACAAGACACACAATAAAAATAAGTCTTAAAAGGGGTCATATGATTTTTAAACGTTTTTAAAAATGGTCATTATTTTGGTTATTGGGTGTAATAGAATAGGTTAACATGCTTTAATGTTAAAAAAAAACACATAATGTGTCACATACTGTACATTATTACAGTACCTCTATTCCCAGGCTGCCTGAAACACTCCGGTTTCTCCAAAGCTCCTCCTTCTGAAAAGCCCAGAGTGCTCTGATTGGCCAGCTGACCTGATGTGTTGTGATTGGCCAAAAACCTCAAGTGTGTGTTGGAAATGTAACACCCCTTGGGTTAGCGTCAGCCTCCAAGGCTTCTAAAGCAATTCTGAGCTTCTAAGCAACATGTCAGTTTTACCGTATCAGTTCGAGCCAGAATCCGATTCAGAAAATGTGGATGATAAAGCGGAACCCACTTTGAGAACGCAACTTGACCAGAACGTTTCATAGTAGTAAGTTTTATTTTGTAGCTCTCACCTTTCAGATACAATGTAAATTCTGACGCCCTGCCGTTGGGTCAGCGCATTGTTCAGTGCAAAACTATGCTACATACACAGCTTCTGTGTGTACATAGGTACTCACGCAATATGTTTGGAAAGCTAAGATTCTTGTGATTCGATTGATATAAACCGTTTCCAGATACAATCACAACAGCAGCTACAATCAACGTCTCGGTCAGATCACCAACATACAAACAAACACTTACAAAACTAAGGCAACTTCGCAAACTTTAGATAGCACGTTAGCAGAGGTCTACAACTGAGCCTTTGGTCCACAACACAAAATGCTGCATTTGAACGGTCAGTAGCAGATATTTCATAAAATAATCAAACACTCTTACAGGTTCTGATTCAGAAGCGCAAGATTGTCCAAGCAAAGTGGGAATTGCCCCGTTTTTTCAGGAATAGCCTTCGTGTATAGCCTGCTTTGTACTCGCCCAGGTTCCGGAAGCTGTGCACAAGCAAACATTTGGGTTGTAATGCTCAGGAACGGCATTATAAATAAACAGTAACCACTGATTCCTAGTTTCGTCAGTTTGCGTGAGGCCAAACAAAGCGGTTTTTCTTTTGCACAGAAACACGCAGTGTCTCCATGACATAGTGCCTGAACTCACTGAAGCATCGCCTTCTTTCTTTGCACCTGTTTTTGGGCGAGATTATGCAAATAGTTCACGTAGTGACGTAGCCGTTTGCAGAAGTAATATCTGGACTCCGAACAACGCGTTTTGGGCAGGTCTGGAGCAGTGTTCTGTTAGATAAAATAAATCCCTTTGGGGGATACAATGAGCTTTGTGACTGCAGATCTTATACATGCACAAAAAGATACATTACACACCAAAACAAAAGGAAAAAACATTAAAAAATCATGATACAACTCCTTTAATATACAAACCATATTAAAACAATATTTGTGTAAATCATGTAATTTGTATAAATTATTTATATAATTGTGACAGACACATTGCACTTATTAATTCCATCCTCTTGGGGATAAGTAGTAATAGTTGATTGACAGCATGTCATTAATTCTCTCAAATTATCACTGAATGGTTAATATGTGAGCACAGCAGTTAACATTGGTGTACCAAGAGCAGCTGTATGTGCTGTAAGCCACCAATGAAAAGCAGGGAGATGAAGAAGCAACTGCAGGCTATTGGTTGGGTAGAAGGTTGCGAGTGACGCCAAATGCTAATACTCCATGACCAAGGGCCTGAATACCTTTTCACTCTTTATCTCCTTTCATCATGGGGGGGGAAAAACAAACTGTACAGGTTGGTACAATCACTGCCAGTCATTAACAGTGATCATGAAGTAGAGGAGATGAAAAGGGAAAGTGATTTCAGGCATTTGGACTGGAGCCGTTGCGGAGATGCCCGAGTTGTCTTGTCCTTACCGGTGTCCCTATGCATTTCACTAGAGGGGGCACTTTCCGTTTCGCACCTGGGCCTGGTCTTTCTAAGCTGGAAACCTTTTCTGATGTCAGCTAGCAGGTTGTCAATGATGCAGCCATCCTCCTGAGGCACACCTCCTCTTCTAACTGCAAAAATAACACACAGATATAGACTGGAATCAAACTGCAGTTAGGTCAAGCTTGCTTTATTGGGATGATATTTTCTTAACACGTTTTTTTTTTTTTTTTTTTTTGCAAAGCCACTCCAACATTAAAAGTGAGCTAAAAGTGTAGCAAATGAGTATATAACAAATCACAATAGCAAATTAAAAGCATGATAAAAAGCCTAATTCAAAACAAGTAAGATGGAAGACATGATGTTAAACTAAACCTGGTTGGCAATGATTCATGTGATAACAACTAGGTAGCTATATATAGTCATGTGAAAAAATAAGTACACCCCATGGAAATTGTTAGCTTTTTTGAAGTATTTGGACAAGCAAACATTTGATCCTCTTTGAAACCGTGCCTATTAATAAAATTGATACACCATCAAATGACACATAAATTAACATTTTGTAGTAATTTAATGTAGTGATTTAAATTAACAAAAAAAAAAGGTCACATGGAAAAAGTAAGTACATTTAATCACACCTTCAAATCCATAACATTAGAATCAGGTGTTCAGGATTAGGTGCCATGATTAGAACCTGCTCTGTAAGTGCAGATGGAACCTGTTATTTATACCCCCTCATATCTAGTGTCTGGTGTTCCCTTTGCTATTGAGGTGTGTGGTGTCGTCAGGACAAGATCTAAAGGTTGTGGATGCCTATGAGTCTGGCAAGGGATTTAAAAATCTCTCTAAATTATTTGAAATGAATCATTCCACTATGCGGAAAATCATCTACAAATGGCACAGATTTCAAACGATTGGTTGTCCAGGACTGGCCGTCATAGCAAATTCAGCTCAAGAGCAGACCGTCTGATGCAAAGTGAAGTCTCCAAGAACCCAAACATTTCATCACAGGATTTGCTAGTAAGTCTGGCAACTGTTGGTATCAAAGCGCATGCATCTATAATCAGAGATTTTGACCTGCATGGAAAGCGTGCCAGGAAAAAGCCTTTGCAAGACTTTGAAATAAGACCTTTGGAAATAATGTGCTCTGGACAGACGAATCAAAAGATAGAATCAAAATATAGCTTTTCAGGAGTGGCATGTTATGCCAACTATGAAGCATGGTGGTGGAAATGTTATGGTTTGGGGTTACTTCACTGCCTCAGGGATTGGACAGCTTGCATTCATTGATTCATCTATGAATTCTGCATCATATCAAAGAGTGCTTTAAGATAATTTGAGGCCATCTGTCCGGACGTTTAAGTTGAACCGAAAGTGGGCTTTTCAACAGGATAATAATCCTAAGCACACTAGCAAATCCAATAAGGAATAGCTCATAAAGAAGAAATGAGGGTTATGGAATGGCCTAGTCAAAGCCTGGATTTGAATCCCATTGAAATGTTGTGGGGGGATTTGAAACGGGCCATACATGCAAGAAAACCCTCAAACATCTTCCAACTGAAAGAATATTGCATGGACGAGTGGTCCAAAATTCCAGCAAGGTGGACAATTATGCAAAACGCCTACAGGAAGTTATTTCTGCTAAAGGGGGCAATACTAGCTTCCGAGGTCAAGGGTGTTTTTACTTTTTCCACAGAAGAATCTCACTATTGATATTTCTGTTGAATAAATGATTGAAAAAGCTTTTTCCTTGTGGTTTTGTTCAAGTATAAACTTTATTACCAGGAACGGTCTCAAAGATGATCAAATGTTTGTTTGTCCAAATATGCCAAAAACGCCAATGATTTCACATGACTATACACACACAATTTTTATTTTATATATATTTTCCCTTTCCCACACACAAACACACAATATAATTTTTGAACAATAAAATGTTCAATATATATCTGCAAAATGTGTTTAAATTAATCAGTTCATGCATTGGAGAATGGAACTGAGCAGTAAGTAAGAATTCCTGTTCAGGACTCTGAAAACCATATTATCAGAATCAAAGGTCAAACAGAGGGGAAGTCCTGCCAGACGCGAGACGGGTTTAGCATGTACTTACTGATCTTGCCGTTCTCTCCTTTCTGTCGCTTGGACTCCTCCTCTGCCAGCTGCTTTTTCCTCTTCTCTGCCTTGGCAGCTTGCTCCTTACGGATCTTGTTCTCCTACAGCAGAAACAAACAGGACCAACAGAAGGTCAGTATCAGAGAAGAGAGCAGGCTATTTTCAGTCACATGTGCAACAGTATACAACAATCCCAAGATAGCAGCAACTAGGAAGGTTATACATGATTTAAATAGTTTTCACTCATAAATCTTTTAATGATCAGATTAGATTACGAACAGTCCAAAGAGATTACCTTTAATGCTTTGAGGAAAAGCCCACGGAAGATCTTAATGGTGCTAAAGAGCTCCTCTAGTGACAGCTGAGCAGCATCTTCACACAGGTACTGAGCCAGATCTCCTTTCTTCTTCTCAATGTCCGCAAAGCAATCCTCCAAACCTTTACATGCCCGAAGGTTCTCCTACAGATATGTGGCAAGAACCCCATGAAAAGCTCTATGCTTTGTAGAAATGCCTATGTGGAACATACCTGAACCACGTTACCAAAACTGAATTTGTAAAATTGAGTTGACTTTTGAAGTTTAAACTTATTTCATGAACATATTTTCCCTTAATGGCTTACAACATTGCCCAAAATGCCATTCAACTCCCTGCTGATCGTGCCAGTGGGATGCTGAAGACATGCATGCTAATACCGCCATCATGCTTTCATCCCGCTGATCGCCAACCAGCCGAGCAGAGTCTCTACTATAAAATTCAGCGCAAGTACATCATAAAGCTTCATTGCATTCTGGAGTGGGCTGTCTCCATGAATTTTATTCTGGATTTCTCATTAATATGACAACGAATGCCACTGGAAAATAGTGAAGTGGAAAAGAAGATCTTGAGCTTTAATTTTTAGGAGCTCACAATGGAAACTGACAGTTATCACCTTTGTTTCAGATCAGCAAAACTTATTCTCATATTAAACGCCATTGTAACTTCGCAGGAATCATGAAAATACAGCACCGACCAATACACATCACATATTTCGACATAAACACATATTTAACGTGCTTCAGTGTGGAGTTTTCCTTTAAGGAACACCTCCAATCAACAGTAGGGTACAAGCAAAGAGGCGGGTGGGATCACTGAAAGATCCATTACAATAGCTAATACGACTGTGTGTGATTAAAGGACAAAATAAATCCCTTAATATAAATGCATTCATTATACAATATTCTACTCACCTTGATAATACTTAAAAACTGATCTTGAACATCTTGAACTGATGACAAGACTTTTTTCTCGGTGTCCCTTAAACGCTTGGACAGTGCACTTGCCTCAGCCTGAATGCAATCTAGGTTTATTCTGGGACAGAAGCAGATCAGATCAAAAACAGTACGTTCACAATAGAGACTACGCTGATGTTGCATTTAATCATACAGACCAGGAAATTACTCATGATCTCGCTCAGCAAAACCACACTGAAATAAATAGAAGGTTGGCAGTGTATTCACCCTGCTGCCTTTTCACAGCTTTCAATTTCGTCAGGGAGGTTCAGAAGCTCAGGGTGATTCAACTCGGCTTCCTGGAAGAACAGATAGGGGTTTTCCTCTGCTTTTTAAAAAAAATTCACCATATAAACATCTCTAAATTCTTGTATGGAATCATGAATGGAATATTTCAATGTAGAATAATTACTCCAACCAAAGCCTACTACCATCACAGTTACTTACAGTGGTACTTGAAAGTTTGTTAGAATTTTCTATATATCTGCATAAATATGACCTTAACCATCATCAGATTTTCACACAAGTCCTAAAAGTTGATAAAGAGAACCCAATTAATCAAACGAGACTGTTCTGTACTGATGAATAGGCTTAAATTCCTCCAAGCCGATGTACAGGACTGATCCATAGTTACCGGAAACTTTTAGTTGCAGTTATGGCTGCATAATGAGGTGACCCCAGATATTGAAAACAAAGGTTCACATACTCACTTATGTAATATTGGATCATTTTCCTCAATAAATAAATGACCAAGTATAATATTTTTGTCTCATTTGTTTACTTCTATTTATCTACTCTTAGGACATGTGTGAACATCTGATGATGTTTTAGGTCATATTCATGCAGAAATATAGAAAACTCTAACAAACTTTCAAGTACCACTGTAAGTAACTGTGATGGTAGTAGTCTTTGGTTGGAGTAATTATTCTACATTGAAATATTCCATTCATGATTCCATACAAGAATTTAGAGATGTTTATAAGTTCGCAAACTTTCAAGCACCACTGTACATCGAAGTGCCTCAGCGTTCCTCAATTAAAACAATTCTGCTTGTATGAGTTACTCATAGTCCGAATTCTCCCAACTCGGACGCGTCACTTTACAGTACCTCGAGGATGTGGTGCAACAGAGTGATACGGCCCTTGTTGGCTTTGGTTTCTGTCAGCTTCAGCAAGGAGCTAATCTTGAATCCTTCAGCATTTCCTGTATGACTTCCCTGGAAAAGAAAACATTACAGCTGTTTATACATCTTATGATCTTACGATCCAAATTTACTTATAATTCAGTTGCATTTGTCATTTCACTTTAATTATGTTACTGGACTTACAGCTTTTGGTAAATGTACTTACATAGTTGAGGAAGTTTCCTACTCGAAGGATTAACCTGCAGAAACTGGGCAGCAGTGTGCTAGCTCTGAGACCTACAGGGGGCGACATATACCAAAAGCTCCTCAGAACAATCTCAAACGCTAGGACTACATTTGTACTAGAGTAACACTATACAGCGTAATGCTATATAGACTAGACTTCGTTTACAAGATCACAACATACTACAAATATCCACAATTGTAGTTAAGTCATGTGTCAACATTTATAGACGTGATTTTATGATGGTACTGCTGTTTGCAGAGGAACCACCCAGGCATGAGTAACAGGATATGCCTAAGGTGTACATTTGACAGATGGAGCCATTTAATAAACAGCTTATTGCATATGTCTTGTCTACTAACACAAAATAATGTGTCACAAAGAGTGTAATGATACTGTTAAGTCAATATATTGACGTAAGGGAGTTTTAAAAAGTATGCCATAATGATATGGATGACATTACACAAACGTTATCTTTAGGTGTGACTTATCCCATAAAATATTCTACAAAATTGGTCAAACAGTGCCGCTCCCCGTAAAGTGAGAGCATTTAAACTAATATTTAGTGAACTGAACAAGCACCTCCATATGTCTGTGCCTTTGCATCAACAACACTGTTAAAATTTACTTTACTTTGTCCAAGAATGTACTTTCTTTCACAGTGCAGACTGTGAACACGCTCTTGCGCAAGTGAGACTAAGCCGAGTGTGGCAGATAATCATTATACTGACCAACTCAGATCTATCAAAATACAATGGAGAAAACCCTTTGAAAGCCCACTGTAAAATTAGATTTACTTATAGAGAATAACTGCACTCTTAACATGAAATTAGATGAATAAAATGGTATATGTTTAGAATTATACTCACTCTCACAAGCCTCCTCCACCAGCTGTGCTTTGGGTTTCAGAATCTCCAATACAGACGCAGTCTCCTCACACAACAGCATGCAATCAATCCTCAGCTGATAGCTAGAGAGAGAGAGAGAGAGAGAGAGAGAGAGAGAGAGAGGGTGAGAGAGAGAGAGAGAGAGAGAGAGAGAGAGGTAATGCGTGGGCAGGAAAACAAGCGAGGCAAATCTAAGGGTCACCATTAACAGACTTAAAAAATAATAATTATATATAATATAGTTAAAATAAACAAAAAACAAATTCAATTCAATACACTGTGGACTAGATGACTTTAAGGCTTATTATTATTATTATAATAATCAAGAAGGGAGCTGTTACCAGGGAACAGCGAGGAGCGATAGGTAAAACTTGTCGACGTTGGCAAGCTTGTCTCGTTCTCCTTGGAAAGAGTTCAGGTTGTCGATCTACAACGGAACAGACAAAAGACATCATAATTATATAGTCTGTTCTTGTCAGAGTTGTTCATCACTGACAACAGAGTAGCAACCTGGCCAGAGGCTATAATGTATGGAGTCCTAGCACATTCCTTAACACTTGTGCATCCTTATGGACATTTGTCTTTTTCATTTTTGTTAAAAAAAAAAAAAAAAAAAAAAAAAAAAAAAAAAAATCATTTTGTGTGTGTTAATGCAAACGGCATAGATTTTGCAAAAGGTGTGTATTTTTACTGGAATTTTAATATTTCACCCTCATTTGCTTTCATAAATGTAAAAAAACAACAAAATCGAAGTCTGTGAAAGTGGAAAAAATAAAAAATAAATAAAAAATTATATATATATATATATATATATATATATATATATATATATATATATATATATATATATATATATATATATATATATATATATATATATATATATATTTTTATATTTCTGTGACAGTTTTTTGACATGAGCATTTTTGTCCTTTATGGACCCGAGTTGTAGGTTGTAGTTATTTTTTTATTTATTTAATCTGACACTGAATAAAAATATAAATGCATCAAAATTAATGTTGTTAATCAATCAGACATAAGGACTAATAATCAAAGAAAAAAAATTCTGCTTAGCATTTAGTATATGGGAAATAATTACAATTTTTTCTCTTTTTTTCATAAAAAAAATCTCTGTGGCATTATGTAAACAAACCAGCCCTTAAAGGGTTACAATTCTGAAAATGAATGAATGTTTGGTAATTATGATTAGAACTGATGCTGGTAAAAAATTTTTTAAAAAATTGACATCGGTGAAGGTGGATTTTTTTTTTTTTTTAATATATAATATTTTTACGACAGTTTTTGGACATGGACATTTTTGTCCTCTATGGACCCATGTGTAACTGTTTTTAATTAACACACAAGGGATAACAAATTGTAATGATCATGCACAGGTTGATGCTCTGATGTCAGCATTTTTCCAAAAATGTCTACACCTTTGAGGGAATTTTTGAAAAGCTTCAATTTCAGTGACCAAGATCACCAAATAAAAGCAGACTTGGCCTAGGTTTCACTTTTTGCAGGACAGCCACTAATATGGAGGGATGAGGGCCAACACATATTTTCTCCACAGACATTAATGCCATAGTGCACCTCAACATGCTTGGAGGAGTGCGCTAACTGTCCAGTTTGTTTTATCTAAACATAGAGACACACTACCGATTAAGTAGTTTCTCACTAATAACCAAACAAAATCATAACATAACCGTGGCATCTTTGGGTTTCAAACTAGTAATCTCCTGAAAGGGTGAAACATCATTCATCTGTATAAATTAAGTTCAGTGGTACTCTGGTTTCCTCCCCCAGTCCAAAGACATGCATGGTAGGCCGACTGGCATGTCTAAAGTGTCCGTAGTGTATTACAGGATGTGTGTATGTGTGTGTGATTGTGCCCTGCGATGGATTGGCACCCTGTCCGGGGTGTACCCTGCCTTGTGCCCAATGCTCCCTGGGATAGGCTCCAGGTTCCCCGTGAACCTGAAAAGGATTAAGCGGTATGGAAGATGGATGGATGGATGGTGAGCGACCAACCTCGTGTTTCTCTGGAAGGAGCTTCAGTAGCTGTTTTAACACCTCGACATCAAACTTGGAACGATCCCCTTTCTGAATCATGTCCACAAAGTCCTCATTAGAGCTGTTCGAAAAGGCGAGGAGAGCAAACCTGATGATCTGATGACTAATGAAGAATACAATTGCTCAGACCGAAGTCTATCTGCATTAGTCAGCTTACCATTTGAACTGCTTGAGAAATATATTCAGATTCAGATTCTTCTTGGCATCAATAAAGGAAATCTACAAGACAGGAAAGAAGTAATCATGACCTCAATGATCACAAACTACTGCAATGAGAATATCTGCGATACAGATGTAAACATAAAATCACAAACTTCTTTGGGTTCTTTCTTAGCAGCAGCAACTGGTCCTTTCTCTTTGGGCTCAGCCACTGGGAGACTGAAAAGTTGCTCGATGCTAGTGTAGTCAGGTACCAGAGGGGAATCTGTTTGTTCTGAGGCCCAAATATTGCAACCATCTACAGAAGACAGAAGGGAACACTAGAGATATACTCTAAACATTTGTAATTCTATTCTTTGGAAAGCCAAGCTCTCATTTCAATAGCACCAATTATAGACATAAATTAAAGACTATGGTGTACTATAACTTCATGTTGTGCACATTAGTTGGCTAATATATTGACTAGATGCCGCTCCAGGGATCTAGTTGAGCCAGTGAGGAAAAACAGGAAGGCAGCTGCAGACTAGCCAATTCTAGAGTCAATGGCACTATGCTAGAAAAAATATACTTTTATTTCCTTTTGCCTTATCGGTTCGTTATCACTTTCATTTCACTTTGTATGAAGTGTAGAGGTGTGCACAGGACTGTTTTTAATCCTACTCCCACACACTCCCGGTGTATTCTTGCTGTTGTTTATTCAATTCAGTTCAGTTTTATTTGTATTGTTTATTGTTTATTATTGTTTCCAAGTGTGTCTTTAGGCTGTCCACATGGGGCCATCCTCAGCAACAGCGAGTGGTTTCCAAGTGATGAGCACTCCAACCAGCATTTAAGTGCACTAATGGAATGACCTGAATTTTTGTTTTAACCATGGCAAAGGTTTCTAGCTAACTAATGTTTGTTAAATTGGTGGTCATCTGGTAAAAATTAAAGTTGTTTGAGCCCTAGTACTAACAGTATAAAACATGGCTACGAAAATCTAACCTCTCTAATCAAATATAGCACACTCACCAGTGACTGCTTTGGAGTTTAGCTTCTGCCAGTTGAGCTTCTTCATTCTAAGCGTGGGATATGGACCCGTCTTCACTGGCATGCTGTAAGATCTCCCTAGTGACTGAAAAGTCTGGGCTACTATTATATCTCCTCCCATAGGAGGTGGGAAAGGTGGGCATGGCATGCCAGGGAGTGGAGGTGGTACTGGAGGACCTCCAGGGAAGGGTGGAGGTGGTGGTGGCATTCCCATGCCAGGTAAAGGTGGAGGAGGAGGAGGAGCACCCATGCCTGGTAAAGGTGGTGGAGGTGGTGGCGGAACACCACCCACGCCTGGTAAAGGTGGTGGTGGAGGTGGAACACCACCCACGCCTGGTAAAGGTGGTGGTGGAGGTGGAACACCACCCATGCCTGGTAAAGGTGGTGGTGGAGGTGGAACACCACCCATGCCTGGTAAAGGTGGAGGAGGAGGAGGAGGAGGTGGTGCAGCCAAACTGGGTAATGGAGGTGGAGGAGGAGGCGGTGGAGGAGGCTCGGTGGTGCAGGGCTTCTTTGTGAAGCTGAGGGGCTGTGCTTGGTTGGTCATGGGTATATTTCTTAAAGATTCTTTCTCCCAATCATTCAACTCGGTCTGAATTGCTTTATCTGCTTTCTTTGTAGGTGGAGCATCTACATGATGAGCACCAGTGGAGGATTCTTTGGAAAAAATAAGCCGCTGCATGATCGTCTCGCAGGAGTCCATTTGAGCTACAAACACAAAGAATTCTTTTTTTTTTTTTCATCTTAGTTTTTTGTTTATTTATTTTTTAAAAAGGTACTTCACTCTCAATTTTAAATTAAACACGATGCAGCATAAATGTAGAATTTAATAATGATATTTCTAATGTCATGTTAATCTGTGCAGTACTGTGTACTGCAGTGTGTATTGCTGAATTCAAACAACCATCCATTAGCAGTGTAATGCTTGTAGACTTGTGAGTATGAACAACAAATACTACTAAAATTTACTCCTACTGTTTGTCTTGAACAAGTGTGATTTCTTCCTGTTGTACAATAGGAAGTTATTTCAGTAATTCATGGAGTAGTTCATGCTTATCTAACAAAAATGGCAGCATTATAGCCTATTCAGCTTCCTAGTAATATTGTTCATCCCTAGGAAGCTCAAATTTTGTCTTTAGATGTGTGATCAGATGGGACTTTTCTTAGTATTGAATTCTGCAAATCCCTATCCAATGACTACTGTATCGCTGTTGTAAGAGGCATGATTAAGAGTATTAAAACTAAGGAATTCAGAGGTCGGCTCCACCTCTGAATTCCTTTAAGGACTAAGAAATGTCCAAGTGATTTAACTCACTGAATAAAAATATCTTGAAACAACACAAAGCCATAATCAAAGAAAAAGTGATTACGTCTAATAAAATGAACCGATCACAACCACTAACCTGTCAAATCAAATGGAGGTCTGAATTCCATAAGACAGGCATTCTTAAACTTGTTATAGCCTTATACGGTAAAGTAAAATCCACGAACCCCATTGGTACAGATGAATTTCGTGAACATTATTTAAATGTGTGCAATAATATTTTTGTCCATTTATTAGTCATAGAGATTTCTATTCCTGAATCCACCCCCCTAAACAATGCAGTCAGTCAGAGCTGCTGTTGGTCATATGTTCCCATTTTTTCAAAAGTTATTGAAGGATTAAACACATTCAATGCACAAGAACAATCAAAGAGACTAATACAAATAGGAACTCAGAAATAATAACAAAACACATGGTGTTCTGATTTATGCCACTAACTAAATGTAAAGAAGTCATGAACTGGTTGTGCTTCACAGACCCCTGGGAGTTACTGGACCCCATTTTCAGAAGCACCACCAAAAGGAATAAGGACTATCTAGACTGTCAAAATGACTTTGAAAGAATGTTGGAGAGATTTAGACAGACAGAAGTCTCACAGTTCTGGGCCAGGAGGACTGCACGGTTAGTAAGAGCCTCCAGGGCCTGCCAGATGTCTGCTCGCTCTGGTCCTAACAACATCAGAGTCTGTAAGATGGACAGCAGCTGCAACGATGCAGGGGAGCTACTCACCTACAGGGACGAGAGTTTAAAAACAGACCATTAGGTTTACAGAACCATACCCCTACTCAAAATCACGTAATCATCTTGGGATTTTTAAATCACACAGTATTATACTTCTTGTTGCAAACCATGCACCGTGGTGTAAGGAAACATATTTGGAATAAAATAACTTTCAATTTAGAAATGGGCATACCGGATTTTAACAGTAACTATAAAACTGTCAGCAGATGTTCTGTCGATTTGTCCTACCTTATCAGATTTTCCTATCGTAATGCAAAATTATAGCTATATCTAATCCAGCCATCCTATCAAGATGAAAAATCCTACTGCGGGTCGCATCTGTGACTACGTAAAATAATACAGCGCAACTTTGCCAAAGATTCTTATTTGGCAATGGTAGGATGATTTTGCATGCAAAATACCTCATCAGATTGTCCTACCAGCATAAAATAAACAGGTAGGATGATTTTACAGTACAAAATACCTCATCAGATTGTCCTACCAGCATAAAATAAACAGGCAAGATGATAAAAAAGGATGGGCACACTGTTCAAGATAAATGACGCAATATTGAAGTGCACGTGCGCAGTAAGCCCTGGTAGGACAACCTGATGGGTAGGATGAAATGTCAGGACACCAGGGTTTACAGTCTACCTCATGTAGATACTGATAAATTAGATTAGCATTTCTGTGCAGGGTATAAAGTTCTGTTGTAATTTCTTAATGTTTGTGGATATGGAACATGTCAAACACTAAGCATCAGTTCCTGGGACACTTGAGCAAGCTCACTTTGTTAAACAGAGTGATGAAGACTTCCTGGTGATTGCTCATATCAATGCCTCCATAAAGCCTCAACAGTTCCTCCTCGTCCTCAGCCATGGCTTCCTCAAACGCCTCACACTGGATGATCAAGTCTTCATCCTCCTCCTCTCTGTTAAAACAAACAAACAAACAAACAAACAAACAAACAAACAAACAAACAAACACTCATATGCAAACAGGAAATGAAACAGAAATGTTTGTAATCTCAGAATATTCGTTCTAGTATTATTATTTTGGACATGATTGGAGGAAATCAAGCAGGAGCTAATATGTAAATAAATCAAATAAAATATGTAAATGAAATAAATCGATATTAAACTTACCGCAGCTTCGGCAGGAGGTCAAGCAGCTGTAAACCTGGTAGATCAAGGTCAAAAAGAGCAAAGCAGTTTTCATAAGTTTTTCATGACGTTGTGACTTTTGAAACATTCTCGTACGTCAGTGGGAGAAACCCAAAGGTCAGACAACAACTTTTTTCTTCTTCTTCTTCCTCCTCCTTTGGACGGAAATGAGCACGGACATAAAGGTGAGCGTGATTGAGGCGCGCGGCCCCATTAACCAATCGGCAATAAGGGCTGCGTTCCAAACAGCATACTACCGTACTAAGTAGCAAGCCAATGTAGTGCGCTAACCACATGCGCTACTTCCCTCGCTACGTAGTATACTAGGGTTGTAAATTGAGCGTAGCCACGCTTTGTTTTGGACAGTCTTTCACTGTTTATGCTTTCTTATTCGGGGTAATTTAGGGCAGACTAGCCTACATATTGGCTACTATGACACTCGTTATATAAAAGTGAACTTTATTATACTAATAGGTTACTGATACTAAACAGTTCAACTAAGAGCTAATGTCTTTTAATGTAAAACTGTTTATCCCTATTCGCTTTTATTATTAGACCACCACAAGTACAGTGGATATGAAAAGTCTAAACATCCCTGTTAAAATGGCAGGTTATTGATATGTCAAAAATACATAAATAATGAAACCAAGATAAGTTAATATATTAATATAATATATTAATATAATGTCTGGTGAAAACTGCATGTGAATAGCCTCACTGGAAATATATTTACAGAAAAAATCTTGATGTGTTCAATACTTATTTCCCCCACTGTATGTATATATTATATTATATTGTGGTATAAATGTATATACACTTGAAAAAAAAAAAAAACTCTTAAAAATCATACACACTGATGGCTCTGTATTTGGGGTCAGCTTGTGGCAAACTTATATTTTTGTAGCCATTATCTTGTTTTTGCTTCAAACGTATGTATTGGCACTCTGTCCAGGGTGTACCCTGCCTTGTACCCGATGCTCCCTAGGATAGGCTCCAGGTTTCCCCGTGACCCTGGAGTAAGCGGTATAGAAGATGGATGGATGGACGTATGTAAACTCATTCATCTTGTTCTACCATGAGCCTGGTATGATGATAAGGATGGTGAGTACTTCAAGGCCTTCATAATACATGGCTCTTTTTTTTTTCTCATTATAACATCTGCTCAGCAAACACAAACACCTAGTCCTAAATGACAGATGCCAACTGTTCTGGTTTGAACGAGTTTTGTTTCCCATCATCTTGTTCATCCTCTTGTTCACGTGTAATAGACATGATTTTATGAATATTCATAATGGTGTTACAGGCTGTACCATTTGTTAAATCATTAATAATATACGATAATTTAATTTACTAATGATTTTGCGCTGTTTCATTCTATATAATAACAAGGAATCACAAAGGAGAGCCAGAATAAATCCTCTGTCTAACGTTGCTGCGTGCTTTTCTTCTGTCTTAGAATAAAATGACTTGTCATTTTGATTTGAAGACTCTGTACACCTCAAAATTTTCAACTCCACAGACGCACAAACGTATATGTTGTATGTGTGTACGATACCCACCCCTTATCATGAATTTGTCGAACATTTCATGATCACTGGAAGTGTAAAAACTTGGTTTGTGTTTATAGAACTGAGTGAAAATACAGTGTTTGTAGAACCACAGTTACATCTGTATCAAACATCACCTTGACTGTGACCTCACATGTGTAAAAACCTATAAAAGGCACCTCTAGAGCAGTGGCTCAAAAATCCTTAAAAAAAAACCAATATACTGAATGCAGGACAAAAGGCACCTTCTTCCATTTGACACACACTAAGGACACCTCCTGGGTGGCACCTGAGGAGTGTCACTGGCAGGCATTTGTGAGCATGGTGTTCACTTTCACCAGATTCTACAGACTTCTGTTGTCATTGTGAAGGGTTGTCATTACCCCATATGGTCTGTAGTGAGTTTGCGTCATCCTCAAAAGAAAAGAACATTGGTGCCTTGAGAGCTTTTCATGTTCATTAGCGTACACTTACGGGACTCTGAGAGAGTTTCTTCTTCAATTAAGATCAATATCATAGCCAGAGCCATATCTCCCTACAGCTCTCACCTGGTTTTCCACTGAAGCTAAGCAGGGTTAAGCCTGATCAGTACCTGGATGGGAGACCTCTCCAGAAAAACTAAGGTTGCTGCTGGAAGTGGTATTAGTGAGGCCAGCAGGGGGTGCTCACCTAGTGGTCTGTGTGGGGCCTAATGGCCCACTATAGTGACAGGGATGCTATACTGTAGAAACAAAACAGTCTTTCAGATGAGATGTTAAACTGAGGTCCTGACTCTCTGTGGCCATTAAAAATCCCACGACACTTATGCTAAAAGAGTAGGAGTATAACCCCAGTGTCCTGGCAAAATTCTCCCATTGGCCCTTCTCTGTCATGGCCCCTTAATAATCCCCAACTCTCTCCTCTCCACTAATAGCTGGTGTGTGGTGGACATTCTGGTGCACTATGGCTGCTGTTGCATCATCCAGGTGGATGCTACACACTAGTGGTGGTTGAGGAGACTTCCCCTATACAATGTAAAGCGCTTTGAGTGTCTAGTGAAAAAGCACTATATAAATGTAAGGAATTATTATTAAATATTATCATCACTTGAGTGATTCTAACCTTCAACAGAATGTGATATAGTCAATAAAGTACATTATTAATAGACAGTGATTCTCATTACACCCATTATGCTCAATAGAAACATATTATTATTCTACTGACCTTATTTAAGATCTGTATTCTTAAAGAAGATCAGTATCAGTACTTGACTGGAGGTCACCCTCAGTAAAGATCAGCATCATAATTGAGTGTCATTGCTAAGAGGGAGAAATATTGATGCTTTGAGCTATCAACATTCCCCAAGGAAAAAAAAAGTAGGATCACTTATTCTAAGTGCTGTCCAGGGAATACACTATCTGGGGAATGCATCAGGAAGTGTTATGAACCCTCGGGACTTTGATAAGTGGTCTCCACTAGTTCTGAAACGAAACCACCTTGGCTGTGTGGAATGTAAGGAAGGCGGGTTATGTAGGTACATGTGGTTCTATGAATCGTTTAAGTGGAAGAGCAATGGCTTCTGGGTAACCTGAATTAATGCAAATGGCCAGAGGACAAATGTGTCAGAGCGGGGCTGCACACATGAGGTCATGGTAAATCGGTGATGACTTTGCTATTAGTACTTAGCTAGTAAAGAGCACAAAGGTAGAGATTCCACTAATTCCAGAAGGAAACCACCCTCGTGGTGCTCCGCTTAGTCATAGTACCATTGCTGCATACTGTATAGGTAATATACAGTATGTAGCAGTGGTACTATGATTTTACTGGTGTAAACACAAGCTAATGTTTTCTGTGAGATGTGCTTGATACAGATGAGTAAACATACTTGCTTTCACTGCATTTCATAAATGCTTTCACCATAAACTGGACTGGTTTCTAGTTTATCACACAGGGGTTTAATTACACTTAGTTACATTTTTGCCCCATCTTCACTCTTGTCCTCAAGTTAAAAAAGAAAGAAAGCTGTGCTCATGTATATAGCATACCGATGAATTCTTTGCGCATCTTGTCCCTTTGGCGCAGGTCTTCTGTGCTGAAGATGAGCGCGTTGATGAAGCTCAGTAGCGTCACCATGTAGTGCACATTATCTGTGTTCTGCAGTTCATTCATGATCACACTGAAGCGGTACTGCTGCATCTTTACAGCCTGCAAGAGAAAAATTATGCACGTTATCTAACATGCAGCTGCTAAAACCACAGCCTTTATGATAAAATTAGAAATACAAGTTGGTATACTATTACGAAAGTGCAGTCAATTGAGCAAGTTTACCTTCAGGGCATATTTACATGTATTTATAGTTTGTATTTATAATACATTTATACTTTTACGTGCTTTGAACAGGTGGCTTAGTGGTTAACACGTTCACCTCAAACCGCCAAGGTTGGGGATTCGATTCCTGTGGCCCTGTGAGTGTGGAGTTTGCATGTTCTCCGCTTGCTGTGCGGGTTTCCTCCCTCAGTCCAAAGCTGATTGCCGTGTCCGAAGTGTCCATAGTGTGTGAATGTGTATGTGAGTGTGCCCTGCGATGGGTGAACCTTGTGCCCGATGCTCCCTAGGATGGGCTCCAGGTTGCCCGCAACCCAGTAAAATAAGCAGTATAGAAGATAGATGATCCTTTGAACAGATTTTTGATCAGTACAGTATATTCTGATTATGTTCAGCCCTTATTATGTTTAACAGTATGTTCTCATTATGTTCCCCTGAGGCATCTGTTTTTAGCTCTGCCAGATTAAGATGAAGCCTCCTTCAAATGACACCCATTTTATTTGTCATTCATTTTGAAATTGAACTACAAAAAAAACAGTACATTTTTCACCCAGAAACCAAGAAGGTTGAAAATTTTGAAAAATTCGGCTGTTGGATAAACAGACAAAGTTTTTTTTTGGACAACATATTGGAGAAAATACTGCTTTTGACATCCTTCTTTCTAACTATGTTTCGTCCTTCACAACCATCTTTCTTTGTCTGAAATGTTGTCCTACTCCCTGCTCTCTATTTGTACACTAACCAGTGCGTTGTGTGATGTAATAAGTGCAACAGTGCCCAGTGGAGTGCACAGTGCAACTCCACTGTGCTTTAGAACATGGCTACAAACTGGCGAAACCGTTTTGTGTTAGTGTGTGGTATAGTTAATAGGATAAAGATTTGGACATAGCTAAAATCTATGAGTGAAACTTTTCATTAGCATACTAAATAGCATTCGGAGATAGGACCCCATTATGTACTATGCGCAACAATCCTAGACAAAAGGGTTCTTCATGGGTCCTTTGAATGCTTAATTGTTCTAGCATTGAACATTTTCTGAGAAACGTTCTGTTGTAGCGTTGTACACCAAACTTTTTTTTTGTTTGTTTTTTTTAGGTCTCCCCTATCATATGATAGCTACCAACCAGGGAGGGTGAAGGCGAACGTGTGTTTCCTCCAGGACACGTGAAGGCAGCATCTGTATCTTTTCAAACTGGTGCTCAAGAAGCATCACAGAGCTGCAAAAAACACTTGTAGGAAGGTGCTATCCGGCCTCTTTTGCACACATGCATGAGCTAAAATGACTAGTGAATGATGCTGTAACAGGGGAGAGAGAGAGAAAATCTTTGCTGCTGTGCTACATCGTATGTTTAAGGGATCTCAGGAATGGACAAATCCTTTAGAGTGCTACTAATGTATCAAAATATTATGCCTGAACTACATGGGATGTAGCCATTCAATATATTATTAGCAACAACATATTTTTTTCCAGGTTCAGATCCACATGTGTTAAATTGAATAACAACACTGTGAAGATGCTATTCTCTTGTAATTAACATTCACTTCATTCATTCATGGGTGTGAAACAGTCAAACGACACTGGTGTAACTTTTTGCACTCTATAACTATACAGTTGTTCCCAAACGTTTGCATACCCCTTGCAGAATCTGCTAAATCTTAATACTGTAAATAAAATAAGACAGATCATAAAAATCCCATGTTGTGTTTTATTTAGTTCTGTCCTGAATAAAAGCTATTTCATATAACAGATGTTTACATATAGTCCACAAGACAAGATAATAGCTAAATTTATAGAAATGACCCCATTCAAAAGTTTACATACCCTTGATTCTTAATACTGTGTGCAGTTACCTGGATGATCCACGACTGTTTTTTGTTTTGTGATAGCTGCTCATGAGTCCCTTGTTGGTCCTGATCAGTTAAACTGCCCACTGTTCAGAAAAATCTGAAGGATTCTTCAAAATTTTTTGGATTTTTCTGAAGAACAGTGGGCAGTTTAAATGCTCTGCTTTATAAATTCAGCTATTATCTTGTCTTGTGGACTATATGTTATGTGAAATAGCTTATTCAGGGCAGAACTAAATAAAAAACAACATGGGATTTTTATGATCCCTCTTATTTATTTTGTTAAAAGTATTAAGATTTAGCAGATTCTCCAAGGGGTATGCAAACTTTTGGGCACAACTGTACATACAAGAGGACATTTTGGAGAAGTGGGTCTCGACCGATTCATTGAGAACTCTAATTTACATTTTTATTTAGTTCCAGTTCCTCACAGTCTTAACCACAAATGTTTCCAGTCTTTTTTTGTTGTTGTTGTCTGGCTCAGATGCATTTGCAGCAGAATAAAAAAAATAACTGGCTGTCGAAAAAACCTGATCATGTGTTATTAAATACTGATCATTGAAACTTGCCTTATAATGGTCCAGAGAGTCCAGCGCCAATCTGTATCCTTCTGAATCAAACATGCTGAGGGCAGCCAGCAGCTCAAACACTTGCTTCTTCACCATGATATTGGATGTATCCAGAGCTGGATGGAACAAACCACAAAAAAAGCCACAATTATTTCACCATACTTTGGTATGTTCATACCATATTGCTCTTTTTGCCATCTTTCTGTTGTGATTGACTGGTTAGTCTATAACAAATCTAACCTGGCACCTATGATGGAAAAAACAAGTAAATATGTGACTGCTCTTAAAGCCAGGCCATTATATGAGACCATGCATGTTCTCTCATGTACTCCGAATGGAACAGTATACTGAGATGAATTTGAAAATACTAGTGGTGTTACAGGTAGTGTTGCTGCCTCACAACTCTAAAGATTCATCCTGAGCTGGGTTACTCTTTATGTAGAGATATCTATGTGCGATATTGCTTAAATGTGAGCTATTGCAGTTGTAAAAATGTGTGCTACAGAATATATCAAATGGAGTATTATGTTGCGGTGGACTTTGACAGTCTAATGGTCTTACAATGATGTTTTCTTTTTATCACTTCCAAAATTTAAACCCTGGATGGGATGCCAGTCCATTGCAGGGTACCGTGTACACATACACATTCACACACTAATTCACACCTAGAGGCAATTTATCTTGGCCGGTCCACCTACTGGCATGTTTTTGGAAGGTAAGCAGAGAGCCTTGAGGAAACCCATTCAGACATAGGGAAAACATGCACAGAAACTCCACACAGATAGTAACCCGGACCCAGGACCAAACCATGGATGCTGGAGCTGTGTGGTTGTGCTACGTGCCACGCACTATGGAATTTGAGCTAACATTTTTTCCATTTCACCATGAAATGATCAATGGATAATAATAATAAAAAAAATAATAAATAAAATAATAATAATAATAATAAGAAGAAGAAGAAGAAGAAGAAGAAGAAAAGCCATAAACTCATTTAAAGACCTACTTGAGAATGGATTTTTCTATCCACATGATCTTAAATTGGCTAAAACAAAAAGGAGTTATGTTTTGCTTTTCATGCAGATCCATATAAGGCAAACATCTTGGCTTTCCGCAGACTGATGACTCCACATAAATAGCAGTGTAGTTCTGGCCATTTTTATCAAAAGTACAGCAATACTAAAAATACATTTTTTTCCAATACATACAGTACTAAATGTTGTACCTTGTGAGAGCTTACGCACATAACCCTCATTTTCCATGATGAAATGGATCCCTATGGATGAGTTCATTACAGCTTTGACACAGCTGACACAGGTGAGCTGGAGCAGTGCGTCGGTGATGCGTGAGCAGCCGCGACCTGAGAGACGGTCCAGGGCCTCCAACAGCAGGTCGAGGCCTGACAGTTCGAGAAACTGCACCATCCATGCCTGATCACTGCCCTCCAGCCGCTTTTTCAGGCCAGAGTAGTTGACCACGGTGGGCACCTGCAGCAGGCGGATGCACAGCTCGGGTTCAGCATTCTCTAGGTTGGCCTCCTGCGTGCTTGAGTCTGAGTCCTGAGATGAGCCCAGGTGACTTTTCAATACCGCCCATTTCTTCTGCACTCTTTCGGACTTCACTGACATGATGAAGATGATTCAGATGATGATGAATGAAGAACTGTCAAAAATAAAACATACACACACACACACACAAACAGATCAGGTCAACTTCCTGAGCTGACTGAAATGAGGCAAGTTGTATATCTAAATATAACATTTTACGAATCAAAAATGGTTGATTATGGAGATTATGTTGATTATGTTTTTTTTTATGTCAGCTATGAATCAATTGAAAATGTACAACGATATTTTGTGTGGTTTTTCTATAAATAACTCACTTTTTGTCACATTGTGTATGTTACACAACAATACACAAAGTTCTAATTCAATATGATACAACACATTTTCAATTCAGCAAAAAAGTCATTGCATGAATATGTGCCATGGGTTCCATTTCAACTGAGTAAACACTCAATATTTTAAAAATATCAGTATTTGGGCCTCAAATGACTTAAGTTTTCCATTTACAACATTGTATCAAAACTCATGTTAGTGGAAAACTGTTGCCATGGCAACCATTCTGCGACCCTCAACTGTGTCTGCAGTCTGGCATCTCTCTGAAGCTCAAATTTGCTATGAACTTGAACTTAAGCTATGAATGTCTCAATTACTGCACTGATTTCTTTAACCTGGATTGAATTAACGAGGGAAATGCTGTCATAAATCAAAGCGAGACAGACAGAGTGTGCATTTTCATCTATGTGATGTCAGTACAGATGGAATAGCAAGTATGCTATAGCTTGTGAAAACAGCATGCATAAAAGTGTAAACCCCATAACCTCTCCTGATTCTAGATAAAGAGGTAACAGTGTGGGATTATTTTGTTCAAATATTTATGTAATATAAGAGGTATTTTATGAGAAATAGCCTACTTTATTATGCGGTCTGTTAAAGGTTTTTTATGCAGACATATCAACTCGAGAGCCTTGTTTCGCACAATACAGTATCATAGACTGCATAGTTACACCCCTAGTTCCACACATTTTCACTTTAAAATCATTAAATCATTAAGTGGATATTATATAAATTGACAATTGTGACATTTGCCTCTTTGTACATTACACAATATATATATATATATAAATATATATATATATATATATATATATATATATATATATATATATATATATATATACACACATATATATTTTTTTTCTCAGTAAATATATTTCCAATGAGGCTATTCACATGAAATTTTCACCAGACATCAGTATTAACTCAAGAAATCTGGAAATATAAAGAATTCACAACATTAAAGTCCATTAATGATGTTATGTGTAATTAAGTGGAATGACACAGGAAAAAAGTATTGAACACGCTAAGTAAAAGCAGTTAAGGTAAGGCAAGGAACCAGCTGAAATCCGTAAGTAATTATACCTCCTATCTGTGCAAATTAATATCAGATGGGTTAGTAAATTGATGGTTTATAAAAAGGCTTTTCGTTAACAAGGTGTCACACAAGAAACATCTCATGATGGGTAAAAGCAAAGATCTCTCCCAAGACCTTCACAACCTTATTGTTGCAAAACATATTAATGGAAGCGGATACAGACGTAGCCCAAGAGCCAAGGATCACTTGGAAAGAGCTCCAGAAACACTTGGAGGCAGTAGGTACCATCATCACAGAGAAAACAATAAGAAATGAACTCCACTCTTCACACTCACCCTGCAAGACTCCATTACTAAAGAAAAGGCATGTCGAAGCTCTTTTAAAGTTTGCTACAACTCATTTGGACAAGCCTATGAAATACTGGGAGAGTGTAGTCTGGTCAGATGATAGCAAAATTGAACTTTTTGGCTGTCATACTACACACCATGTTTGGAGACGAAGCATCATGATGTGAGCTATTTTTCATCGCATGGTACTGGCAGACTTCATATAATTGAAAGAACGATGCATGGAGCCCTTTACCGGGAGATTCTTGAGAAGAATCTGCTGCCATCCACCGGGATGTGGTAAAGAAGATGAGATGTGTGTGGACCTTCGAGCGAGGACAACGATCCAAAGCATACAGCAAAGGAAACTCTCAATTGGCTTCGGAGAAAAAAAATCAAGGTGTTAGAATGGCCCAGTCAATCACCTGACTTCAATCCAATTGAACAAGTTTTAAAAACAATATGTTTAGAAGAATGGACCAAAATCACACCTGAATACTGCGGCTGATTAATTTCTTCCTACAGGAAGTGTCTTGAAGCTGTCATTACAAACAGAGACTTCTCCACTAAGTATTAAATACATTTCAGTTAGCGTGTTCAAGTCTTTTTTCCTGTGTCATTCCTCTTTGTTACACATAACTTTATTTATGGATTTTAATGTTGTGAATTCTTTATATTTCTGGATTTCTTGAGTTAATACTGATGTCTGGTGAAAATTTCCTGTGAATAGCCTCATTGGAAATATATTTACTGAAAATTTTTTGACGCGTCAAATACTTATTTCCCCAAGAGTATAGTGTATGCGTTTGCGGCTAAAATTAGTTGTGAAGGCAGAAAAATGGGCATTGACATAGCTAGCTAATTATAGTGTAAAAAGTAGCATAGCTATCGGTTTACCTTTTGATGTTGGAACATTAGCCAAATACAGTTTTCCTTATACATACATTAGGATTTCTTCAATCACATAAGCTAGCTAGTTATATACAGTATGTACAGTATGTTGTGGGTAACCTGTTAGTACATTAGCATTAGTTCTTGTTACTAACTAAATATTTCAAGTCTCACCTACATATCAGGGTCAGAATGTCCCTCAGTGACAAAGATTATCTCAGCCTGTTTGCAGGTGAGACGTTATATAAAAGGATCATTTAAGTTTTCCAAAAATCTGTTCACATACTGGATGTAAACAGATATAGTCACTTTTCAAAAAACTAAACTGTGGTGCAATTGGAGCAAGTGACAGCTGTGCACATTTGCCCAGTGACACTGTGGCTCAGCGAATCTTCCAGCAAATCTCTGCAGGGTGTACTGTCAGCTGCAGAAGACAAGGGGTTCGACACACAGTACAAACAGAGGGAGTGCATTTCACACTACTTATCACATTTAACCAAATTCAGTGTTAGTTGTTTTGAATACTGGGAAAGATGTAATATTAAGTCTGTTGTTCCAGAACTAACATGAATTAATTTAGAGGTTGCATATATGCAAATGTTTACCCTGAAAGGTTATGACAGGGTCATGCTGGTATTTTTTTTTTTTTAGGGGGGGGGGTTTGCTCTGCTTTACTCCTATGGTGTAGGGTTAGGTATCATTTTGTTTAGTTACAGCTACATGCATACTGCCATTTGCATTTTACTATGGCATGAGTTCAAATAGAAGATGGTTTAAGTACAGACTCATCGGTACATTCCAAAACTGCAACAGCGTAGTTAAGCAAACACCACCAGATCTGAATGGGATCAAAGAATGTCCCTGGAAAAAATGAACACTTGGTAATATCTGCTAACACAAAAGTATTTGCTTGTATGTACTGTATATAAGGGAGTATATTTGAGAGTGAATCACATGAAAGAACCTGACACCTAGTGATGTGGCTGATGCCATTTTGTACCACCCAGTTTACATATTCCAGTAATCTCTACCCCTATCGTTCTGCCTTGCTTTCTCCAACAGGTCGATAAACTTTCTCCTGTACGTGTCTCTACTTGATTTGTTCTTGGCAAGTTGTACCTAGCTCTGATTTCTTCTGTGAAGAATTGAAAGTATTAATGATTACCAGGGAACTTTAATGGCAAAGGCATGTCTATGTGGAGCTACTCACTTACTCACTTTTTTTTTACCACCCAGTCAGGGTGATGGTGTGTTTTCCTGTTTAATTGGATAATCCTTTATATGAAGAGGAGTATGATAATCGACATAGTTAATGCATTTACCCTGAAGGAAAAAAAAAAAATTTCCTCGGGCAAAAATATTCTTATTTTAAAGCTTGACACCTACCTGCAGTCCAGCAGGAGAGCCTTCTGACAATCAACACCATAACTTCAATACCTGATTACACACAAATGAGTGGCTATAGAAATCTTATTAAGCAACTGACTGATCCTTATCCTGACAAAGCTCAAGTGGAATTATAGAAAGGCAGCAGGTTAGGGTATTGGCTCTACGTGTACCTAACATTATTATCCTGACATGGATATTAGGATGCCTTCCCTTGTCTGTGGTTTGAACAAAGTACCGGACTGGCTGATTTCACATTTGACATAACCTGTTATGTTGGTTTTCACCATCTGAAAGGGCCATACCTTGATCTAAAAATATCCCTTTATATTGATTTTGGTTGACACAATTAAAATGTTTCTTGTTTTGTCGGTCACTGTTATTGTTGAGTGTCCCGCCTTGTACAAGTGTACAGATTTCACTATAAAACGATACTTGGTGGTGGAGTCAGTGGAGACATGTGCAAACTCACAAAGTTAAACTGGGCAACTGTTCCCATATCTTGGCCTTTAGGTTCAGATAATTAATGCATTTCTGTTGAGGTTTGTTACTCTCTGATGGTTTGAAGAACAACCTGACAGAAAGCCTAACATTACAGCGGTTTGACCAAAAGAACTAACACTACTAATAATCCATTCAAGATAATAGCTAATCATTGTGTTTATCCTTATCACTTGCATATAGTAGCAATATTGTTTTTTATATGCTTTGGCCAAACTGTGTCTCAGGAGGTAGGTCTGTAAAAACACACCTAATAGGGAAAAGTAGTTCCAGATTTGTTGGGGCAAGAAATGTAAATGAAACCTCTGCTTCGTTTAAAATCTGTTTCTTTAAAGGACCGGCTTCAAAGACATGCATGCCTGTAAGCTATTACAATGTTACAACAACTAATACAAAATTACCACAGTGTTGCAGTAATATTCTACTGGTTTCCAGATTGAAAGCTAAAATTACTATTAAATTGCTATTTATTATACATCCCTGCTAAAAAAAAAAAAAAAAACAACTATAAGAAACCATCACAAAAATTCTAATGGTTTCCACTATCAGCTAAACATTAAAACCATTACCATTATTGGTTCTTAATGGTATCCACTAAACATAACATGCCACCAACAAAAGGCAACAAATTATGAGTAGAGACCCACAGGGACCACTACAGTTTCCATTAAAACTAATACAATTCCATTTATAACCATTAGAGCTGTTATAAGTTCTATGAGGGTTTTTTCAGCAGGGATACACAAGCAGAAAAATGAAAAACATGGATAGACATAAACCCTGACATTGCACACCTCTTTGTTTGTTTATAACTTGCTGTCACACACTGTTATGTCTGAAAGATTAGAAAATTACAAGATTGTGTTGTGGTATATGGAAGAGTTGTGGGAATTGGAAGTTTGTAATTACTATACTTTTGATATGACATAAGTGCAATATAATTATGTTAAATCCTTATGCAATCAAAATACAAAGACATTTGTCTTTTATAGGACAAAACGTTTAGATATAGACTCTTAATCCTGTAAGCTTGGCCATGTTTCATGTGTGTGCAGTGAAACATGGTCAAGCTTAATATATTAGTAAATCTCACAGAACATCTGTGGCTGGAGTAGATGGGAGTAATTTTATGGTTCATTTCACAACATCTCTTTAACTCAAGCTCTTAGTCATTTGTTCCCTTCATGCACATGCATTTACCCAGAATGCAATGCACTAGACTCCTATTCAGAGTCACTAGACGTCTCTCTTACTCATCCACCCTTCATGTTAGCAATGGAAAAATGTGCTGGGTTTAAACTTTTATTTACACTAAACATGAATATAAAATACTTCTAAGAGAATATCAGTATCAAAACCTGCTTCACTGCAAACAAGCAACAAGTTTTCCCTTGGGGGCTTAAGGAAAGATCTCATGTTATGTGACAGAGAATCACCTCATGACTACAATTTTTGTTCCAGTCCCAGCATTGAAAACACGACTCATTTGCAGTTGTTTATCAATTCTGACACAGTACTCAGCCATGCTCGAATGGGAAGCTAGAATTAATGTAATTGGGTGCAAACCAAACGTATGTACTGTATATCCACAGGTATTGCAACAGCTGTGAGCAAAATGAGAATATTACCAAATGAGAGTTTTGGTGTAAAACTTCCTGCTATTTTGAGAAGGATGTACTCATGCAGGAAATTTCATAAGCTTGGAAATAATGAGCTGTTATAGCACAGCTCTCTACACTGAAGTTAATCTCTACTACAGCAAGATTTTTGAGCTGACCTAACAGATTCTAGACTTCTGACTAGCACGTGGAAGAGGGAACATTTCTTCTTGCTTCACTCAGTTCAAGTCCACTTCTTCATAAAAAATTCACTGTATTTTTTTTTTTTGCTCCATTGTCCCAAAGTATGCTTTTTTAGTTACTACTGCAAAAGTGGAATAATTGACCTTTTATTATTTTCTATACTCCCTTAGTGGCTTAATGCTTAACACGTTTCCCTTGCACCTCCAGGGTCAGGGTTCGACTGTGTGTGGATTTTGCGTGTTCACCCCGTACTACCGGGGGTTTCCTACGGGTACTCCGGTTTCCTCCCCCAGTCCAAAAACATGTGTTGTAGGTTGATTTGCATCTCTAAATTGTCCGTAGTGTATGTGTGAGTGTGTGCGCAGTTGTTCCCTGCGATGGGTTGGCACCCCGTCCTGGGATTCCCCACTTTCTGTCCCGAGTTCCCTGGGATAGGCTCCAGGCTTCCCTGTGACCCTGTGTACCATAAGCAGTACAGAAAATGGATGGATGGATTTTCTTGGCTCACAAGTCCAGATTAAGTCACATAGATACCCAGTGTTTATAGTTCCCAGCATTTTAAACATTTAGTTTTCTTGCATCATGTCATTTACTAAGTTTTATGTGGTTTACTCTTTCTTTTCTTGTATATTATGGTTATAATGCATTTACTTTATTTGCTACATTGACACCTTTATTCTTAGTTCAAATGAATTTGTCACGATTTCCCCTTGAGTCAGCGCTGCAGTATTGCAGTGTGCTTGGAAAACCAAAAAACCTGTGCGTGCACGAGCCAGGTGTGCGAGCACTTAAGGAACGCACAGTTTTCGGTCTTTCATGACAATGACTTTGTTTACATTGGACACCTGCTATTGTTATGGTTATGTTCTGACTCCGCCCCTGTTTTATCATTGGTTGTTTCCCATGTGTGTGACATTATTGTTTTCAGCTGCCCGTGTTTAACCCAGGATTACGTTCGTCATTTAAACCCCTCGTGTCTCTGTGCAAATTGCATAGTATTGAGTTTATCTCCTTACCAAGCGGTTCTTTGTTTCTCGTTTCTCATTTTGATTCTTGTTATTTGACCTTGTTTCTTGTTTCTCGTTTTGATTCTAGCCTCACCCCATTTATGCCTGTTTGTAGATCGCCTGATGTTTTGCATGTTATTCGACCACGCTTTATATTTCTGTTTTGGATTTGTCTGCGTATCTCTCTAATAAAGTCTTTTACTGCAATTGCATCCGTCCTCAACTCAACGTTCTGGAACGTGACAGAATTTAACCATAATATACCAAATTTTGCATACATTCATTTATTTTTCATAAATTAAATATTAATGATTAAATATTATGAATCATTTATTCATCTTAAGTAACTGCTTTATCCTTGTCAGGGTCGTAGAGCATACTGAACACCACACAAGTAGGGCACCATGCACACACACACACACACACACACACACACACACACACACACACACACACACACACACACTTATTCAATTTATCATAGCTAATCCTCCTACTGGCATGTTTATGAGAGGATTGAGGGACCTGTGAATGCAGAGGAATTCACCACAGACAGTATTCACAGACATTCACAGACAGTAACCCGGCTCACGATGGAACCCAGGACCCCAGAGCTGTAAGTCAGCAGCACTGTTCTTTCATGTGCATGTGCTTTTTGAATAAATAAACATGATTAACAGTCATCTACAAGGCTCCGATTGATCCAAAAACTCCATTAAAATTTCCCCACAAGTAAACATCACCTAAAAGGACATTGCATTTAGCCTTAAAAGGTACCAAAACACACCAAACCTTATAACATTTCATCTTTGAAGGGAAAAGCTGAAGATGTCTAAAAAGTGACCTAACGAAGTAGAGGTTGGCCAAAAAGCATGTCATGTAAGCAACGAAGCAACACCACACAGCACACAATATACTGAACATCATGTAAACAAATGAACAGGGTGCTCATTGTGCATATCTGATGCTGAGTAATGGGAACAAGCTAAGCAGTGAGCACAAAAACCCAGCCTGCAACGGAATATACAAGCACTTTAGCAGCAGTGGATTTACTCTGGACAATGAGGTACTTATGTCAGAATGAATGCCAACTATGTTAAAAATTCAATATGAGTTAACCCTGGTTCATCACCGCTCCCGTTTTCTCTTCAGTTTAATCCAATCACGAATAACACACCAAAGCTTCTACTGTCATTTTTCCCCGTACATTCATTAACTGCTAAATCCTGGTCAGGGTCACAGTGGATCTGGAGCATCCCGGGAGCATCCTGGGAACACTGGGTACGAAGTGGGAATACAATTTGGATGAGATGCCAGTCCATTGCAGTGCACCATACACATATACATTTACACCTAAGGGCACTTTTGAGTAGCCAAACTACCTATTAGCATGTTTTACGAGAAAACCAGAGAACCTAGAGGAAACCCATGCAGAAAACATGCTCAACTCCGGACAGACCACAGTAACCAGAGCTCAGGATCGAACCAGGGACTGAGGTTGCAGCACTACCCACCACACCACCGAGCCGCCCTCCTCCGCACCGTCTGTCACAGGTGCCAATAACGAAACATTAGCTAAACCTTACACCCATCTTAGAACACTTCTTCTTAAAAAGGACAGGCTGAAGAAGTCTATCAGTATCTTCATAAGGTACAAAGAAAGAAAGGTTAACCAAGAAGCATGGAGCGTATGCAACAGTACAGAGCCCACAATCTATTTAACATCATGTAAACAAGCATGCGTGATAATTCTCCTAAATTAAATGTATGCAATGCAATTTGAGCAACAAAAAAAAAATCACTTGTGAATAACAGAACAAAACAAATACATGAGCATGCTGTTCATCCTTTTTCAGTAAGCCTGTGTAAAAATCATTTTTGGATCCTTACGGAAAAATGGACGCATGCCAGTTGGCACTTTTGCTCAGCTTGCTTCTCTGTTGCAGCCAGTAAGTGCTTGGTGATGCCCACGCAAAGCGTTACTGCAGCCTCTTTCCAGACAATACCTCTTTACAGCAAAAACTAGCAATGCCCTGGTTTTAATCATGCCTTTGGGTGCTGGTTCTGCTTCTGACACTGGGTTTGGGTGTTGGCTGACAAAGCTTTATTCAAATACACACCAACAGCAATAGCAAAGCCATGCATTTGGTCAAGTCTGGCATGTGTTTCCAATTGCTCCGAATATAAAAGGAGTTAAGAACCACCTATATAATACATTAGTATTATAAAGGTGGTTAATTTGTAACTGAACAAAAGGAATTAGGCTTATTTCTTAACTGCTGGACTGACACTGAAATGCACACGGCAGCAAGCATTCACATAGTCTTTAATCACTTATTTAAGACTATGTGTGAGATTAGATTATACTAACTGGCTTTTTAATTGACACATACGGTACAAAGATACTAAAGGTACAAAAGCTGTACTTGACGGCACCACCCCGGTGACAAGGAATGATCCAGTTAGTACTACTTTCGGGAGGTATTGCTTGCTCAAATGCTTTCGTTTTTACAGGACGTAAGGACTTCCATGCAGTGCTGAGCGCTTCCTTTTTGAGCAGTGGACAATGCTGAAAAAGGAAACATGTTACCATGACAACAAAGTTGTGTTGTTGCTCTTTTTTTGCTCCATGTCTCATGTGTTCCTCCACTGAAATACAACCACTTGAGAAAGAAAAAATGCTATTCGTTGTCACAAGTTGAATATGTCCTGCACGGTGAAGCTGACACTGCAGCGGTATGAGGCCGAATGGTCTCTTAGCCTGATCAAATCGTTTCTGGTCACGTTGTGTTTCTGACAAAGTCTTTAAAGATGTCAGTCAATTTGCAAGTATTCCTGAGCCTGATTTACTTGGATATCTATTGTGCTCAAGAAGAAAAACTGTTCGTCACAAGTCAGGACATTCCGATGGGAAAACCTAATACACCCACAAGCACAGCCCCTGGGTTATATTGTTCTAGTCAGGAAATCAAGTGAAGATTTCTTGGAGCTTGGAGTTAACATTCCTAGTTATTTTTCCTTCACTCTCTGGTGCATTGGATTAAAGGGGATCATGGAAATGTGTCATCCTTCCTGTCTGAATGACTGTCTTGTCTTGATAGTACAATCTCAAAGAACAAACGCCAGCCATTCCTCCCTCAAAACCACATAGACGGAAAAGAATTTCAGATAAAGTAAACTGTAATACTGAATCCTACTGCCAGTACATAGCGCATATCTGTTTTACTGACTCAGTATATTCCTACAAGCAACTCTATTTGTATTATCTTCTTGTTGCGAGCCTACACACCCTGTTGCATTTGTTTTACTCTGTGTTTGCAAGACCATAGTGATACACTGAAACCCTGCACTTTTACTTTCTACATGACATAGGTGGTAATGCGCTGGGTAGCATTGTTGCCTCCATGTTCAGTCCAGGTTCCTCCCACCTACAAAGAACACGTCAGTAGGTGGACTGGCTACGCTAAATTGATCATGTGTGCATGGTGCGATGGACTGGTGCCCCATTCAGGGTGTGTCCCTGTCTTGTATGTAGTGCTGCTGGAATAGGCTCCAGGTCCACCACCACCTTGACCAGGATAAAGCAGTTTGAGGATGAACGCTTGAAAGAATGAAAGAATGAATGCATAATAATGTCATGATTCTACAGCTATGGGGCGCACAGTGGCTTAGTGGTTAGCACGTTCGCCTCACACCTCCAGGGTCCGGGGCCATGTGTGTGCAGAGTTTGCATGCTCTCCCCGTGCTGCGAGGATTTCCTCCAGGTACTCCAGTTTCCTCCCCCGATCCAAAGACATGCATAGTAGGCTGACTGGCGTGTCTAAAGTGTCCGTAGTGTGTATGGACTGTGTATGGAGTGTGTATGGACTAGCACCCTGTCCAGGGTGTACCCTGCCTTGTGCCCGATGCTCCCTGGGATAGGCTCCAGGTTCCCCGTGACCCTGAAAAGGAGTAAGCGGTAGAAGATGGATGGATGGATGGATGGATTCTGCAGCTTGTACCTCCAAAGTATTGAGACTTCTGACACATGAACTGTACTGTACAATCCCCATGTTTCACAGACACAGTTATACAGTATGTTTGGGTGTAAGTAGCCTACGCCTATCCTTATAAAATATTTAGTGCATTGTTGCACAGTGGTATGGATGGGTGGTGGGTGATGCCTATTTGACAGTCAGTCACTATATACTTCCTGTGTTAATTCTGCTCAAGTTTTCAGTACAAGTAAATAATTTTTTTTTTTCAGATTTGCATGGGCCTTGAGTGTTACACCTGCACCGCATTCTCAGATTGGCTTAAACCCATCCTTAGACACGGACTTTCATGCTTTAATATTTCTGTATAACAGTATTAACTGCATGACAGAATGTTTATTCCGTATTAGACTCTGCATTCAGTCAACTCCATCATCTTCCAGTATTTGTGACATGGAGCGGCATTTAACAAGATTTTCTACGGTTTTGTTTTGCTTCTTTCCACATTTAATGTATTGCTTGTAATTTTCTTTGAATTGCATAAATAACTTGCTTGACAGGTTTGTTTCCTAAGCACTCAGTCATTGTTTTTAAGGAAGTAATTACTTAAATGAATGCCTGGAAAGAGTTCAGATGATAATGTCCTACTAGGCATGTTTAAACGAATCTCTGTCAAGCAACTATAAAGTATATTGCATTCATATTTAAAATACACCACTGATTTAACTTCGTCAGATGGTATGTTCAGAGTTAAAAGCTTCTGAGACTGGTTTGTACAGCCAATAAAAGACTCTGCATGAGATTCATATAAAGCTGTACACATACTAGTAATCAAACGCTGAAAAGGACAATACCTTTCCAACAATTTAACTAAAGTTTGAAATCAGTTAGATTAAGCTTTTAAACTGAAGCCAAACATTTTCTTAATCAAATCAACACACATTTGAACTTTGTCTGTTTTTTTTTTTTTTTTTTGGATTACAACATAATATCATTCTAAACAGTAACTAATCCACTATATGAAGCACTTGTGATGTACTTTTTTGACATACTATAGTATTGCTAGTGTGTAATGTACGTTTCTACGGAATGTTCTAGCAAAGTTAACATCAATTCAAAATGATGACTACAAAAAGACGCTCTAGAATCCCATTCCTGCTGCAAAGTGGAAACTTAATCTGTTTCCCAAAGCCAAAAGTTTCCATAACCACTTAGGAGGGTTCATTTTTAGTAGACATCCATTTCCTCTCCCATGGTGGTAATACTTTTGATGGTGATGTTTATCATCGCTGCTATTTTGACTGTAGTTTGGATATAAAGTCTACAAAGTTCAATCCAATTCAGTTCTATTTATACAGTGCTTTCAGCAACAGATACTGTCACAAAGCAGCGTTACAGATATACAGGTGTATCCATTTTAATTTAGATCTAGAACTCTAATGAGCAATTCAGTGGTGAGACTAGCAATTAATAACTCCCTGAAATGACAAAACATTTAGGAAGGAATCTTTAGAGGAACCATACTCGAAAGGGAACCCAGCAGAACAACAGAGAGTGAAGTTCTAAGTCATTACTCTTCCAGAAGTATATACAGTGTACTAAATTATACCGAGTGAGTTGAAAGGAACATCAGGGTCTTTATGATTATAGCAAGTGAAGTTAACCACTGAAGAGTGGGTGAGATTTGGGCATATATTGTTTTTAGTAAGTGGAATCTTTAGGGTATCCAGGTGGGACCATCCACAGCATTCTTTAATGCATCCACTTAGGATCAGCGGTACCACTGCCATGCCAGACTGCAATAGATTGAATTGAAGTGAACTTTAGTTGTATTTATACATCTATACATACAGTGGGGTTCAAAGATTTGAGACCACTAGTAAAAATGCTTCTATTTTGCAGTCTTATTTAATTTAGTACGACAGTTTTCATTACAAATGATATTTGTATGATAGACAAATGATAGATGACAACTTGAGTAAAAAGTAGAATCTTAGAAATATTTACATGAAGTTTCTTAATGACAGCGTGACCTCAAGCTGGCATGGACTCTACAAGTTTGTGCAAAACCTTATGATCCATGTTTGATCAAATCCCTCGGAGTGTGCTCCGATAGATGAGATTAGGCATGGGGAAAATCTGTCTATTTGTACAAAGCAGTTAACATGGTCAATAGCACAAATTTGCTTTTATTTAAATAGACACCCAGATTTCCAATGTGGTCTCAGACTTTTGGACCCCACTGTATATAGCTGTACACTAAAAAAAGGCATTTTTGCATATTGAAAATTGTTAGTGCCAGAGTACAGGCAAGTGTCAGGATCAGTCATAAAGGTGAGGGGTCAAACAATGGCTCTCTGGCAGTCCTCTGGTTTGAATTAAAAACCTTCTGGTCACTAACAATGAAATTTAACACAATTAAACTAATGCACACTCACCCAAACTGGACAGTTCAAGACTGATAAAAGACCAAGTGATATTTTGTTCTAATCTTCAATTGTCCAGAGGGTGAGCCTGTGCACAGTACAGCCTCAGATTCCTGTTCTTGGCTGACAGGAGTGGAACCCAATGTGGTCTTCTGCTGTTGTAGCTCACTGACCTCAAGGTTTGATGCATGCTGAGATGCTTTTCTGCTCACCAAAGTTGTAATGAGTGATTATTTGAGTTACTATATTCTTCCTGGCAGCTTGAACCAATATGGCCATTTTCCCCTTACCTCTCCTATCAACAAGGCGTTTCCACCTACAGAACTGTCGCTCACTCAGTGTTTTTTGTTTTTTTTGCTCTCAAGACTGCTGTGTGTGATGTTCCCAGGAAATCACCAGTATCTGAAATACTCAGCCCATCTGGTACCAACGACCATGCCACGATCAAAGTCCCAGTGATCACACTTTTCCACCATTCTGTAGATCTCCAAGAACAGAGTTGGTGACCACTGCTGATGGTTGGTGACTCCCCTTTCATTAGGTTAGAAGGGGAGTTTTTGCAGACTTATAAGAGATCCAATGACATGGCTTGTTTGAAAATAAAGTCTAACTAATAGCGTAAAGACAGTGGTAGCTCAGTGGTTAAGGCACTGGACTACTGACTGGAAGCAAGGTCATTAACCCTCAACTGCTCAGTTGTATAAATGTAAAATGTAATGTCCTTTTACTTCTGAAAGTCGCTTTGGATAAGGGTGTCTGACAAATGCTGTAAATATAAAAACAACTGGACAGAGAATTATATGTTTACTGTCCCTGTGTCACATTCAAAATTAATGTCTTATCTGTTCAGAGTTCATGGTGCTGGTCAATAGTGGTAATGTGAAGCAGCACTATGAAACAAAATATTCAATTGTCTTCATTCTATTAATGCTTAAGCATTAAAAGGTACCCGTTATTGCCACCTGGTCTTTCTATGAATAAGCAAATGTATACAACTGGATCTTCACAAATTTTAAATGTGATTGGTTGGAGCGAGACCGTGCTACGATTGGTCAGTGCAATGTGGAGGTTATTCAATTGGCTTGAATAGACGGTGGGTCCAACTATTTGTGATTTGTGTGCACTCTTGATGCTAGAAATGTTTAAAAATCCACAAATGCACAGGACGCGATCCACAAATGAATGCAAAGTTTTGTTTGTGACATAAAAACATATTTGTAAAAACAAATATCTTTTTTTTTTTTTTTGCAAATCTCATTTTATTGACTTAATTTATGTTTGTGAAACTACTAACATATTTGTGGCGCTCATTCAACAAAAACAAATTTGTGAATCTGTTGAAATTTTTATTTTATTTTATTTTATTTTGCAAATCTCACTACATTTATTTGTGCGTCGTAATCTATTTATTTTGGAATTATGAAACAATTCTAACTCCATAATTTCATAGGGACTTTAAATACCCCTCATCTAGAGTGTCACACCCACTGGACAGTCTCCAAATGTGCGAGCCAAGCAGCTGGAAAACAGAATGGAGGCAGTGATCACGTGACCTGGGATGTGAAGAATGTGTAGGCTGCTTATTCGCATCAAGCGCGCGCGCGCGCACACACACACACACACACAGACATGTACACAGCGTGTCGCTAATAAATCAGCAAGACACATATTAAAGAAGCTGTCGAGACAAGATCTAGCCTACACGAATATAGATCCTGAGAAAGCCATCAGACCTGATAACATCACATCAGACCAGTGTTTCAAAGGAGACAGAAATCTAAACAGCTGCAGCAGATTTTTTATTATTTTTTTTCCTTCCATGTAAAATTCTGTTGTTTCTCTCCACGGGATACTCATATAGGTTAAAGTCATTATGATGATTCTGGCTGTACGGCTATATAACCTACTATTTACAGATGTCCAGCTCTAAAGTCTCTACAGGACACTCTTATAGCTAATGGAATAATAACGCTCTGGAGATGGCACATTTCATGACTTCAGCTTGCTAAATATGGCGAATTTTAGGTAAGTCGAGCTCGTGTAACTTCGGAAGGCGACTTCGCCCTGAATCGATCAGTTCTTTACGACAGCAAAGATAAGAGACTTACCTCTGGTTCATGAACGTGTTTCCCCCTACAACCACATTACTGCCAGGCGAGCTCCTTATGCTGCTATATTTCTACTGTGATGGAGCGGAGATGTGAGCCCATGATTCATACCATAGTCACACACACACACACACACACACACACACACTCCACCCTCACTGGAACTGCCGGCTCATCAGGAGCCACGTCCCGACGACTACTGTGCTCTCTCTCTCTCTCTCTCTCTCTCTCTCTCTCTCTCTCTCTCTCTCTCTATCTGAGTGTTTATATCTTGGTGGGTACCAAATGTCCTTACAAGATTAAGAATATTTCACAGATTTGACCTTGTGGGAACGCTTCCCTGCTGAAAAATCCCCCTCAACAATAATAGAAACCCTCATCGAATTTGTAATGGTTTTAATGGTTATAATGGGAGTTGTATTTGTTTTCAAAGAAACTGTAATAGTCTCTGTGGGTCTCTACTGGTAATTTGTTGCCTTCTTTTGGTGGCATATTATGTCTAGTGGTTAAAATTAAGGACCAGTAATGGTTTTAATTGGTTTGCTGATGGTTTGTAATGGTATTTGTAGTGGAAACCATTAAAATATTTGCGATGGTTTGTAATGTTTGGGGTGGAGGGGGGGGGGGGGGGGGTTCAGCAGGGTTGGATGAACCCCATTACAACAACTGTTTCTTTTTTTTTTTTTTAAACACTAAAAACGTAAAACTGTAGGTGTAGCATTAATTGGCTGTTTTAATCATTGTTAATGGAAGGCCCCACAAGGATAGTGTGTGTGTGTCTGTGTGTGTGTGTGTGTGTGTGTGTGAGAGAGAGAGAGAGAGAGAGAGAGAGAGAGAACGAGGCTGAGAGAGAGAGAGAGAGAAACGCTCCATTGACACAAAAGTAGCATAAAACTATGTACTGAAATCATGTGCATGGTATTGAAGGAATGTATAGCATGCTAGTTTATGGAGACTGGTATTATGTCACATGTGTAAAACACAAGGCCTGTGGGCCAAGCTTCATTTCATTTGGCCCGCATGAACTCAGGAAAAAAAAACCCTGAAACAGCCACTAGTACACTATTGCTCAACATTTTCACACTATGCAGAATGACCAGTGCATGCAGGCTCACGTCTCAAAGTGCTAGTGCTGAAACATGGGTTAAACTCAACACTTGTGTGCTGCACTCGATGCAAGTCACACTCGCGAATAAAAACAATTCAGAAGCATGTCCTGTGTTGCCCTGGTGGTGGTGTAACCAGAAATTAATTTCAGTAGATATTAGAAAATAGACAAAATAACAATCACCATTGTTTTCCTGTTATGATGATATGATACAATTCATTTCGTAAGTGTGACACACTTGTGCATTTCAGGTGGATGTGAGACAACAGTAGTAGCGGTGATGATACAATTTTTTTTTATTTAATCATTTAAAGCACAATTTACCATCAAACAATCTTTCCATGTCAATAATGTTATCTATATGACAGTTCCACTGAAAGTGATTAACTTGTTAATAATAGATTAATAGAATAATAAAGTACACTATATATTATAAATCCCGATCTCCTTTCCTTTTGCAGTAAACTCTGGCAAGCTACTTCAACTGCTCTCACCCAGACACTGCTCTTTCACACAGAAACAGAAAAAATGCATCATCCCAGTTGGCTAACCCTGTTTCTCACTACAGCAGCTGATATCCAATAAAATGTGATCAAACAAATGAATTCATTCATCTTTTTTTTTTTTTTTTAAATAATCATTACAATAAATGTTATTAATGACATCATAACAACATAAAGTGAAGTGCTACTATGAAAGAAAATATAAATACTTTAAAATGTTTTAATAGTATTTATGAACGAACTGTTAATGTTTAAGCATTAAAAGGTAACTGTTATTGTCATATGTTCTTTCTAAAAATAAAGGACTTTTGGATCCCCATAAATATTAGTTTGTGGGCAGAATTTGAGTTTGACACCCCTGGTATATGTTGAAGTTGGCAGCTGGACACAAATATACACTGAAAGAGAAAAACACAAATCACTTGGTAACACACACACACCGGGACCCTGGAGCTGTGAGTCAGCAACACTATTATTCCGCACTGTAAGAATTTCATTCCACAGTGTTGGAATGCAAGCTACATTTTAAGCATTTCCCTTCAGCACTGTGAGTGTTAATGTTAACTCGCATACACAGTGTGGGCACTCCACCCTCACTGGCCACGTATCAGGATGTAATACTTTTCACCATAAAACCAGCTGATCATAAATAAAAAGAATGATACATACAATTGGGTTTAATGGTGAATAAACATTAGGCCTAGTGCACATTTAATAATGCACACATTAGTAAATTAGGTGGTGATGAAACAAAAAACAAAACAAAACAAACACATTAGGTGGTGGTGATGAAAGAAAAAAAGTTCAATATTTATTCATTCTAATTGCTTTTAATTCCCTCATCTTTTTCTGATGTTTGATGAGATCCGAAGCTCTTGACCTGTATCTGCATGATTTTCTGAATTGCAGAAACAGTGGACGGTAAGTGTATATATGTGTATAAAGGCATGTTTTGTGTTTTAGCAGGGTGTATTCAGTAGATAGCATGAAGATAGTAATGGAGACACAATCCTAACATTGTTCTCTTGCAACATTTCTGCATTTTAGTGCATTGTGATAACGAAAGAGGCTTTTTATCTGTTCACTCCTGAGACAAAATTGTGCCTCAAGCCAACACATGAGCGGAAGAGGGGCATGTTTTAAATGGAATGCTGGTGAGAGGAATGAATGGTATTTCCAGACTTCAGGACAAAACAGACAGCAGCAAAAGCTTTGTTTGAGGGAAATTCATGATGAAGCCTAAATCCATCAATCCATCTTCTATACCGCTTATCCTTCCTTCAGGGTCATGGGGAAACCTGGAGCCTATCCCAGGGAGCATCAGGCACAAGGCGGGGTACACCCTGGACAGGGTGCCAATCCATCGCAGGGCACACTTACATACAGATTCACACACCCATTCATACACTACGGACACTTTGGACATGCCAATCAGCCTACCATGCATGTCTTTGGACTTGGGGAGGAAACCGGAGTACCCAGAGGAAACCCCCGCATCACGGGGATTACATGCAAACTCCGCACATACAAGGCCACCGTGGGAATCGTACCCCCGACCCTGGAGGTGTGAGGCGAACGTACTAACCACTAGCACATAAATAGTAAATACCATGTTATAATGAAATATAAAGTTTGTATTTAGTGTCAAACTATAAGAGTTTTGAATCAGAATCTTTTTTTTTGGTCAAGTAAAATATCACTTATGAGAAATTTGACTTGACCATAAATTTTTACCAAACAAAAAATAATTTACGATAGATAGATAGATAGATACCTGACCATTACATCCTTATGTGCTTAATCAACATGCCAGTCCAGATTTAGTCCCCCTTTGCTGTTATATTCACCTCCACTCTTCCAGGAAGGATTGTGGCTAAATTTGTGCTCATTTAGCCACAAGAGCATTAACGAGGTCAGGAACTGATGTCGAGCGGGAATCTACATTCCAGTTCACCCCAAAGGTGTTCAGTGGGGATGAGGTCAGGGCTTTGTCCAGGCCACTCGAGTTCTTCCACTCCAACCTATATAAAGCTCATCATGGACCTTACGTTGTGCACTGGGGTATTGTCATGCTGAAACAGGTTTGGGCCTCTTAGTTCCAGTGAAGGGAAATTATAATGCCAAAGCATACAAGGACATCCTAGACAATTCCATGCTTCTACCTTTGAGGAAACAGTTTGGGGAAGAACTGAATAAGAAACTGAATTAACTTTACTTTTTGGTTGCTGTGCATCATCATCAAACCTTCATCAATCATTATCAAACAGCAGAAGAAACATCACATTGACAGTTCATATGCTACTAATAAAATAAGCTACTAATTAAATGAAAATGAAAACCTACCAATTAATGAAAGTGCAATAAATATACAGTGTATAAGTATTCACCATGTTTCCATTTCCATTTATTTCCATTTCTTAATGATTAATACAATGATGCACCATGGGCTATTTAACATTTGAGAAGTTTTTTTTTTTCATGTGTGTTGGGATCAAGGAAAAGACTGAAATGTGTAGACCGGGGCACTCCAGGCCCGGGATTGGAAATCTGTGCAGTAGTCCAATCCTGAGATGGACAATGGACTGAACAATGGACAATGGACAATGGACCTGAGTGACCTGATTGGAAGGAAATAGCAGAAATAAAGCAGAAACTCACATGACCGAGTCAGGTTAACAACATGGCAGAGAATGAGAATAATGATAATGATAATGAGTTTTTATTGATCACATATACATATGTACAATGAAATTCTTTTCTTCGCATACCCCAGCATGTCAGGAAGCTGGGGTCAGAGTGCAGGGTCAGCCATGATACAGTGCCCCTGGAGCAGAGAGGGTTAAGGGCCTTGCTCAAGGGCCCAACAGTGGCAGCTGTGCAGTGCTGGGGCTTGAACCCCCGACCTTCCGATCAGTAAGCCAGAGCTTAAACGCAAGACCACCACTGCCCCATAAGTAGTTGTTTAGAATTACAACAAGGTTATTTATTTTTTTTCGTTGAGGTACTAAACACACATCCCTATCTGAATCTGGCCCAGTTTACTGTGAATCAGGTCAGTTTAAGTATATGGTGCCATCTTCTGGGCGCATGCTGTTACTGCAACTTAACTGCGATGACCAGCTCGTTTTAATACTACTATTTCTACTACTGGTGCTTCTTCTTCTTCTTCTTCTTCTTCTTCTTCTGCTTCTTCTTCTTCTTCTTCTTCTTCTTCTTCTTCTTCTTCTTCTTCTTCTAATACTACTACTACTACTACGTCTACTACTACTACGTCTACTACTACTACATCTACTACTACAGCTTCTGCTACTACTACTACTACTACTACTACTACAACTGCTGCTGCTTCTTCTACTTCTACTACTTCTTCTACTACTACTGCTTCTACTACTACTACTACAACTTCTACTACTACTGCTTCTAATACTACTACTACTACTACAGCTTCTACTACAATTACTTCTACTACTTCTACTACTACTATTATCGCTGCTTCTACTACTACTACTGCTTCTAATACTACTACTACTATTACTACTACTACTACTACTAGCGTCACTACAGCTTCTACTACTTCTACTACTACTTCTACTACTACAGCTTCTACCACTACTACTACTACTACTACTACTACTACTACTACGTCTTCTATTACAGCTTTTACTACTACTACTACTATTACTACTACTATGTCTTCTATTATAGCTTCTACTACTATTACTATTATTACTACTATTACTATTGTTGCTCATACTACTACTACTATTACGTCTTCTATTACAGCTTCTACTACTATTACTACTATTACTATCGCTGCTCCTACTACTACTGTTTCTACTACTACCATGTCTTCTACTACAGCGTCTTCTACTACTACTACTACTTCTAATACTACTACCACTACTACCACTACTACCACTACTACGTCTTCTATTACAGCTTATACTACTATTACTACTATTACTATTGCTGCTTCTACTACTACTGTTTCTACTACTACCATGTCTTCTACTACAGCGTCTACTACTTCTAATACTACTACTACTATTTCTGCTTCTTCTACTACTACTATTACTGCTTCCAATACTACCACTAATACTGCTTCTACTACTACTTCTACTACTACTACTACTACTACTGAACAGGGATCGTTTTGACAACGTTGTCGTCTGTACATGAAACTCTTAAAAAATGCAAAGGAAAAACTTTTCCATTTTTAGGACATCATTGTCATGTAAACGTACCCTTAGTAACACAGAATCGAATAATTAAAATGAGGAGTACAGTGGGATTTCTTGGGTTCCATAGGAGTTCAGGGGAATGAAGAGGCTGATTAAATGGCAAATACCCCCCAAAACGCTGTATATAAAAATGAAGACGAATTGGAAGTAATGTATGGAAGGGTGGAGTGTAAATATATAATTCAGCAAGGATAAATAAAACTATGGCAAAAAGAATGGGAAGAGGGAAATAAACACATACATTATTTTTCTTTTCAGCCAACAGTGAAACTTTCAATAAATATAGGTTTAGGAAGGAAGGGTAGTGTGGCTATCACTAGACTAAGCTTGGGGGCACTGTGCATTGAATTACCGGCTGGCAATGGTTGGAAAGCATCCAGATGGCAGGTGCATACATCTAGAAGCAGAAACTGTGTGCCATGTATTAATGGACTGTGGCTTTCATTGTAAAGAAAGAACTCTCTTTTGGAAGCTGGAGTTTCAAATTATTCCTTAAAATCAAGTGGTCATCAACTTTTTGGACTTTATATAAGGATATAATCAATTAAATATAATCGTGTACTTATTATGGTTTTTCAAATATTACCTTTCATGTAGTGTGTATATATAGCTTTTTGCAAATGTAAAAACGTCTGAAAAGTTTCAAATATCAAAGCGCAGGACAGACTGGGTTATTGTCCCCGAAAAGAAGGAAGCGATTTTGAACTGCTGAAACGAGTCATTAGTGACTCCAGACTTTACTTCGTGCACTAACCTACGTAGGTTTGTAACAAAAAGCCCCACCTCTGGTCTTCATGGGCTGCTCGCTGACAGACGGATGATAGTGGGCATTTCCTTTTGACACACGCTGACAGCTGTAGACCAATCACAACAGCCTGGGACATCTGACCAATCAGAGCAGAGTATGCTCTCTGAAAGGAGGAGTTTAGAATGAATCATTTAGAACGGATCATTGAACGAGTCGTTTGTGACACTGGAGGGAAAAGTAATGCTGCATTATGAGCACATTAAAGTGTTTTTTGACCTTGGATGCATGTAAATCTATTGTATGAGACCTTTTAAAACAAAATTAGGCAGGTTTCAAAACTGTAACAGGTGCGCTTTATGCGGAGGTCTTCGAATGAACTGAAGAGGGCAGCAATACGCCCTGACGCTTCTAGCAGCAGCAGCAGCAGAAGAAGACTGCTCGTAACCCGGAAGTGTTTAGTCTGATATATTTTCAAAATAGATTCATATATATTAACGGTTCAGTTGCGCTATTTAATTTTAAAAAATGGCTTCTACAAAAGAATTATTACAGATGGACCTGTACGCTTTACTCGGAGTTGAAGGAACAGCGACAGAGAAAGAGGTGCAGTAAAAAAAAAAAAAAAAAAAGTCTGAAATGATAATTAAGACTCGTGTTAGTGAGTTAACTAGCAGTGTCCTGAGCGGCTGGTGTTTCTGATGGAGCTGATGTGTGAAATGACTGTAACACTGTGAAAGAGAGTTAATAAATCAACACCTCACAGAAACTAGAGCAGATGCTGTGTTGGGTGTGGAGCTCAGGGCTGTTACACACTCTGTCACTGTGGCTGAAAGATTCTTCAACTTTCATGCATTTACTTATATGTTTATGTCTTCAAACATGACACAATGTAAGTAGATGATGACCAATGATGGACATAATTTTAGCTTAAACCCCCCCCCCCCCCCCCCCCAATAACCTGAAAGCAAGGCTCCTGATTTGTTTCTACTTTTTAAAATAGTGCATAGTTATTACTTTTATACTATGAGCTGCAAATGAATAGTAATTATAGCCAGTTACAGCGCACTCTCAGAAATAAAGGTACCAAAGTACATTTCCTTGATCTGTGTACTATAGGTACAAAAGATGTAGTATTGTCAAAGGCACATGTTCCGTACCTTTAGCATATACACCGATCAATAATAATGTTATGGCGAAGGCTTACCCGTGTGGTCCGATCCCACAGAGGAGCTACTGTAGCACAGATTGCAGAAAAAGTTCATGCTGGTTGGATAGAAAGGAGTCAGAACACACAGTGTTTTGCATCATAGCTTGCTGTGTATAGGGTTGAGTAGAAGCAGACCTGTCAGAGTGCCCATGCTGACCCCTGTCCACCACTGAAAGCACCTACAATGGGTACGTGAGTATCAGAACTGGATCATGGACAATGGAAGAAGGTGGCCTGGTTTGATGAATCACGTTGTTTTCTTTTACATCATGTGGATGGCCGGGTGCATGTGTGTCGCTTACCTGGGGAAGAGATGGCACCAGGATGCACTATGGGAAGAAGACAAACCGGCAGAGGCAGTGTGATGCTCTGGGCAACGTTCTGCTGGGAAACCTTGGGTCCTGGCATTCATGTGGATGTTATTTTGACATGTACAACATATCTAAAGATTGTAGCAGACCAAGTACACTCCTTCATGGCACTGGTATTCCTTAAGGGCAGTGGCCTCTTTCAGCAGGTTCAAGGTGAACCTGCTGAAAGAGTTCAAAGGTGTTCACTTGACAAAGAGTTCAAGGTGTTGACTTGACCTCCAAATTCCCCAGATCTCAATCTGATCGAGCATCTGAGAGATGTGCTGGACAAACAAGTCTGATCTATGGAAGCTTCACCTCGCAGCTTACACGACTTAAAGGATCTACTGCTAATGTCTTGGTGCCAGATACCACAGCACACCTTCAGAGGTCTTGTGGAGTCCATGAGCTGTTTTGGTGGCACAAAGGGGACCTAAACAATACTAGACAGGTGGTTTTAATGCTATGGTTGATCGGTGTATCTTTGACCTAGTATTTCTTTACAAATAGGTTATGATTTATTTGTTGGGACAGTACTCTTTGGTGTCTGAGAGTGCAGTGGCTCTTAAAGTTTTGGCAGCTAGGGACTCCTTTATGTTTGATATAAACAAACAAAGAAACAAACCCTAAGGCCAAACCAGAGGATAAATAAATTTGTGTGACCCAGCTATTCACAAATAAGGCACATTTTCTTTTTTTATTTATTTAGATGATATTAGATCAGAGCTTCTGCTTTCATTTCCTGATATTTACATCTAAATATGTTAAACAACTTACTGTAGAACATGGCACCTGTGGTTTGAGCCCACCTATTTTTCCCACCTAACTGATCAAAAATATCGGAACACGTAACTGACAGGTGTTTCTTTTTGACACAAAGTGTATCACCAGTGTTGGGTTGTGTGCATATTCATTGGATCTCACACAACCCAACACTGTTAGTACATTTTGTATCAAGAAGAAACACCGGTCAGTTATGTGTTCCAATATTTTTGATCATTTGGGTGGGTTCAAACGACAGGTGCCATGTTCTAAGATGTTTAACATATCTATCTAGATGTAAATATCAGGAAGCAAAAGCTGAACCTCTGATCTAACTCGCATTCATCTTTCGATCTTATCGCTGATTAGTTCAATATTCAGTTCTGTTTGCTAAACTTACATATTTCCATTAGGCCATTTAACCATTTTAAAACTTTTTCCGCAGATGTTTGACAGCTGGTATCAGATCACGAACTAAACTGATTAGACTTATGTCCATTTCACTGTGGCAGGTAACCATCCAACTGTTTCAGTGAAGTGTGATATTCACTGTTTGAGGAAATCACGTCACTAGTGAGGTTTTACTGGTTTATCTTTAGGCAGCCTGACTGCTTTTCAGACTGTGTTTGTTAAATTGGCTCCTTCCCATCATAATCTTTGCAGAAAGGTAGGCAGGACCTAAAACCTTTCCACATTTCACACCATTTAAAGTGTCAAAGTATATTATTAACTTAATTGTGTCATCCGTCAGTTCTTATCCTGCGAATACCGTTTTAAAAAAAAAAAAAGTATTTATTTATTTATATATTTTTCACAGACATGATGTATGTATTTAGCAGTCTCTCCAGGATTTTTCGATCGCAGAAATGAACACACAATCAAGCACACTCTGCAACATTCGGAGGAGCTTGCAATTTTTCAGAATTACCGCAGATGTTTCTCAGATTTGGGCCAAGACGTGTCATGTGACATCATCACAATGCGCATTTAGCCAAAAGCCTTCTACGATTCACGTGCGTCGAACATGAGTACAGCTAAAAGGTCTCATTAACCAACAAACATCACCGGGAAAGACCGTGCAAAACAATTTTGTGCAATCACGGTTTCGTTAACTCAAGGAGTTATCTGTGTAAAAAAAAACAAAAACATAAAAACTCCCAGTTGCATCTCAAATTTTGAAAGTATCCACAGCAAAAATCAAGGATTTTTGGCCACAACAAAAAACTCGGCGAAATCCTGTATGGACTGATTTAGGTTATTGGGCCTACACATAAATAGCAATTAGACCTGTCCATGTCTCAGGTTATTAGTTTATATGAAGAAGACATGCTTACTAATAAAGGAGATGGTTCTGAAATACCTGTATGGCTGTATTACCTGTATGTAAGCTTTTAATTCAATGTAGAGCCTTGTTAAAAATCTTAAATAGAGATGTACCAATCACACGTTTCACTTTTTCAAGAACAGTACCTGATACTGATCCAATTAGTAACTGAAGTAGCCAAGAGCTTGGTGGATGAAACATTAGAGGTGGGATGTAGGTGGGCTCTAAGAGTGTTCAATGTTCAAAGCAAGAACTGTGTCGACAGTCAAGATCAGCCGTGTTCCCTGCCTAAAATACACAGGCGGTCAGATCGGTGCTTGTTTAGTGCTATGTCGACAGGTGGCGCTCTTGTACCAGTATAACTCTTACTATGGAAAGTCCACATTTGCACTGCTCTCAAATGTTTCTTGGCTACAGTACCCTTTTCAATGACCTTTTAAGCCAAGAAGCACTTTACTTTACTATAAATATATCTGCCGCTATAAAAAGAGCATTATTTGTAGTAAGTAACCATATATTGTAGATCATAATATGCGTCGATACATTTTCTGTACCGCTTATCTTACACAGGGCTGTGGGGAAACGTGGAGTCTGTCTTAGTGATCGTGGGGCACAAGGCAGGGGACACCCTGGACGGGGTGCCTACCGATCACAGGGCACAATCAGGGAGGGACTGGGGGAGGAAACCGGAGTACCCAGAGGAAAATGAGAACATGCACATACCAGACGTAGGTGGGCTTCGAACCCCTAACCCCGGAGATGCGAGGCAAGTGTGCTAACCACTAATGCCCCCCAGATCACACTCTGTAGATATATAGTAGATAGTGAGACAGTTTGATGTAAATCCCATTTCATGTATTTCCATTTTGAAAACCGTGTAAGTGGTCCTGTATTGCTGCTTTGTCCATTTTGCTTTGTCACACCACACAACTTTAATGATTAGTTTCAACCCTATGGGAACAAAATACAGCTGGTTTCTGCTGCTCAGAAGTTCGTCACTAATCACTTGTTAAATCCATTTGTAGTCATATTGTCATATAGAAGGGACAGTTTTCATTTTCTGTTAGATCCTCTTTGTAGTAGCTCCATTTGAGAAACGCCGATGTAGCCCATCCAATGCCAAGATCACCTGTGCTGTATCATCATTTATACCATATACGATTCTGATTGGCTGGAAGGTGAGCGCTCAAACAGTTGAATGCACGGGTAGTTCCAGTCAGTTTAATCACCATTCTAAATGAATGCGCTGCCTATAAACAACTGTAACCATAGTAACATACAGTTACAGTAGCATACAGTAGTTAAACTAGCAGCTTCGTTATTAGTAGAGAAGCGGCACAGACGCAGGTAATTCACACAAACCCACAATCTCTCTCTCTCTCTCTAAAAACTATTTATCCTAATTCATTCAAATAAATATAATCTTATTGCACTACGTTATCTCTTTCTGTGATTTAGAGCGGGCAGAATTCTAGATCTAACGACCCGATATATAAAATAACTATAGAAAATGAACCATTGTTATTTTTATCTGTTCAGTCGAATTTTGTACTGCAAACATCAATAACAGCTTTAACGTGTCAATGCTGGCATTTGACAATGGGATAAGTGGGATAATCCAGGGCTAGGTGTGCATTACACATTTTTAATGTCAGGTGGTTGTTTGCCTCCACGTTGTCTATTAAAATAATGTAATACACCCTTACATAGCTTGATATGGTAATGATAGACCGTTTGTTTTTTCAGAGTGCCCTATCCGACTCTGCTCATTTGTTATGTAATGGTCTGTACAATGGATAAAAATAACGATGCATGCAAACAATACACAAAATTCAAATTTGCTACAGTGATGTCTCTATATGATGAATTTTCAATACATCAAAAATTAGCCTTGCTTGAACATATGCCTTGGGTTTCTATTTTCAGTTGATTAAAACATTCTATATTATAAAAGTGCAATAATTTAAGACTTAATTATGACAGTATTTGATTCATTCAGACTCTTATCAGCATATAACAAAAGAAAAACTGGGCATTAGAATGGAATTTACTTGATGCACTTTTTGATCCCAGACGGGAAATTTGGGAAAAATATAGTCGAACACCAGATGGTCACCTGAGCTCAGGTTGGCTCGAACCCACAACCGTAGGTCTGTAAGGCCGTAACTCTTCCACTGTATCCACTTGTTTCTGTTAAGGAGCTCCCTGATGTATATTGTATGTATGCCCAATAATGCATTTTGACATGAGGGGGAAAAATTTTGATGTGATCTCGCAAAAGTAACTTTTGCTATTTTGAGATCACAAGAAAACAACAAAAAAAGAAATAACACACGACCTTTCTGGACTTCTGGACCTTTACCCTATTATGATTTATCATGAATGGAGTGGTCTCTTCCAGGATGTCTGTGTCCGTATCCAGAGGACACAAGGGCTCACTGAATGGTTTGATTTGTATGAAAATGATGTAAATCCTATATTATGACCACAGTCACCAGATCTCAACCCAATTGAGCACCTATGGACATTTTCTTACAACGCTTTCTACCACCATCACCAAAACGCTAATATCTTGTGGCATCTATGCCAAGGTGTAGTGAAGCTCCTCTTGTGGTGTGCAGTAGCCCAACACCTTGCTAAGACATAGGCCTGTCATGATAATTACGTTATGGACTTATCGTACGATGTGTGTGTGTGTGTGTGTGTGTATATATATATATATATATATATATATATATATATATATATATATATATAATATATATATAATATATATATATATATATATAAAATATATATATATATATATATATATATATATATATATTATATATATATATATATATATATATATATATATATATATATATATATATATAAAATATATATAATATATATATTTTGTAGGGAGTTAGCTCGGGGGAAGGGCAGAGCACAGACCCACAAGAGACAGGTTGCAGTTATTAAGGGTGTTTTTATTTCAGCTTAGTGCGAGTGTGTGTGAATGCGTGGGGGGTGTGGCTGTCGCGTGACCTTCTTGAGGGCGTGTCGGGGTTCCCGAGGCGAGGGCGTGGGTCTCCCGTGCCGTCATCCACCGGTGCGTGCGTTTTCACCGCCCGGTGGCCTCGTCCGCGCTCACACCTTCGGGGAGAAGAGGGGAGAGAGAGAGAGAGAGAGAGAGATTAGTAGTCGGCGTGAGTCAATATTACCTGTGTGCTCCGCGCTGGCGCGTCTGTAGGCTGTTGAAGAGCACGCACGGATTCTGTTCGTTCGCCGTCGGTCTTCCTCTCCCCGTATGGCCGGAAACGCGCCCTTTTATCCTCCTCCTCTGTCGCCTGATGGTGGACTTTTCCCGCCTGACTCCCCAGTCGCTGGCCGGCGTAGTGTCAGCGGTCCCGCCCCGCCGTGCCGGTCCTTCCGGCCGCTGGTGTGTTTGGCACGAGGCTGTCCGCTTCGTGCCGTTGCGGCAGTTGGGGAAGGAGCGCCTTTCTTCTCCTGCGTGCCGGCTGTCGGTCCGTCGCGACAGTACCCCCCCCTCAGCTCCGAGCCTACTGCCGCTCGGTGGTGGGCCCAGAGTGCGTCTCGTTGAGAGAGCCCATCTGCGTTGCCATGCTGGGCCCCCGCCCGGTGCTTAACCTGGAACGAGAAATCTTTCAAGGCGAGAAACCAGCGTGTTACCCGGGCGTTTGTGTCCTTGGCTTTGGCCATCCACTGCAGGGGGGCGTGGTCAGTTACGAGGACGAAGTGCCGGCCAGCCAGGTAGTACCGCAGCTCCTCGATGGCCCACTTTATCGCCAGGGCCTCTCGCTCGACGGCTGCGTATTTCTTCTCTGCAGGGGATAACTTCCGGCTGATGTAGAGGACCGGATGTTCTTCCCCGTCAAAGATTTGCGAGAGGACGGCGCCAAGCCCGGTCTCGGACGCATCAGTGTGCACGGTGAATGGGAGGTCGAAGTCCGCCAACCCCAAGAAGGCCCGTACCTGTTTCTTTGAAGTGGGACGAGGGTAGTCCTTTACGGCCTCGATTTTCTTCGCCTGTGGTTTCAGCATCCCCCGGCCGATGCGGTACCCCAGGTACTGGGCCTCAGTCAGCCCTAGGTGGCACTTCTTGGGGTTGGCCGTCAGGCTGGCCTCCCGGAGCGCCTTCAGGACCTCCCTAAGATGGAACAGGTGGTCGATCCATGTGGAGGAGTGGATGACTACGTCGTCCAGGTAGGCAGCGGCAAATGTGCGGCGGGGCCCGGTGGCCGTGCTGAAGGCCGTCTTGGGTCTGGCCTCCGGCGCCAGCGCAACTTGCCAGTAGCCCTTGGTCAGGTCCAAGGTGGAAATGAACCGGGCCCTCCCCAGCCTTTCGACGAGGTCGTCCACTCTGGGGAGGGGGTAGCTTTCGAACTCGGACACCTGGTTCAGTCTCCGGAAGTCGTTGCACAGCCTCATGCTCCCGTCCGGCTTTGGCACGACGACGATGGGGCTGGACCAGGGGCTGCTGGACTCCTCTATGACGTGGTCCCGTAGCACCCGACTGATTTCCTCCTCAATGGCTTTGCGTCGGGCCTCTGGGACACGGTAGGGCCGTTGTCTCACCACTACGCCGGGGGGAGTTTTGATCTCGTGCTGGACCAGCTGGGTCATCCCCGGGGAGGCCGAGAACACATCCGAGAACTGGTCGATCAGCTCAGTGAGCTCCTGTCTCTGGGTGGGGGTGAGGTCCTCCCCTAACCCTACCAAGGTACGCTTGCCATGGTCCGAGTCCCGGGTTGCGTACGCCGACACTACTGGGGCCGGTTCTATCCACTTCTTCAGGAGGTTCACGTGGTAGAGCTTCTCCTCTGCACGCTTACCGGGCTGTTGCAGGCGGTAGTTGACCGGGCCCCGGCGCTCGAGGACTGTATATGGGCCTTGCCACCGGGCCAGGAACTTGCAGGCGCTGCTGGGCACTAACAGGAGGACCCGGTTCCCCCGGCTGGAATTCTCGGGGCTGTGCTGGGCGGTTGTACACTTTTCTTTGCTCCTCCTGCGCAGCGTGCATGTGCTCCCGGACTATGGGAGCTACCCAGTCGATCCTCGCTTGCATCTCCTGCACGTATTCGACGACCGAGCGGAAGGGGGACGGTTGCTCCTCCCAAGCTTCGCGTGCCACGTCCAACAGTCCCCGCGGGCGCTGGCCGAACAGGAGCTCAAAGGGGGTGAAGCCTGTGGACGCCTGGGGGCACTCTCGGACGGCGAAAAGCACGTAGGGGAGGAGGAGGTCCCAGTTCCTCCCCTCCTCGTCCACCACCCGGCGCAGCATCCGTTTGAGAGTCTGGTTAAACCTCTCGACTAGCCCGTCGGTTTGTGGGTGGTAGACCGACGTCTTGAGGTGCTTCACCTGCAACAATCGACACAAGTCGGCCATTAAATTAGATACAAAAGGCGTACCTTGGTCGGTCAACACGTCCTTTGGAATCCCCACCCGACTGAACAGGAGTACCAGCTCCCTGGCGATGTTCTGGGAGGTGGCCTTGCGCAGTGGCACAGCCTCGGGGTACCGAGTGGCGTAGTCCACAATGACCAGGATGTACTCGTGGCCCCGGGCAGACTTGGGTAGGGGGCCCACGAGGTCCATGCCCACACGCTCGAAGGGGATGCTGATGATGGGTAGAGGGATAAGGGGAGCCGGGGGGGGCGGCCGTGGGGCCGTGTGCTGGCACTGCGGGCATTGCTGGCAGAAGGCCCGGACATCCGCGTCCATCCCGGGCCACACAAAGCGATCCCTCAGCTTCTCCAGGGTGTTTCGTGGCCCCAGGTGGCCGCCAAGTGGATGTGTATGGACCAGATGCATGACGGTGGGTGTCCTGGGTTTGGGGACCACCAGTAGGTCCACCTGCTCCCCGCGGCGGCAGGTCCGTTGGTAGAGGAGCCCGTTCCGGACGAGGAAGTACGAAGCGGGGAGTCTCAGGTCGGGGCTCTGGTCGACCCCCTCTATCAGTCGCACCTGGGCCCAGCAGTGCTTCAGACGGTCGTCCTCCTTCTGCTCCCGTCCGAACTTCCCCTCCCGATTCACCTGGGAAAAGACAGACCACAGAGGGTTAGTGGGTTGGGGGGGTCTTACCTTCCGTGGAGGTCTCTCCGCCGTCCTGGGTCAGGTAGGCCTGCCGGGCCCGGCTCCGCTTCGTGCGTCGCCGTGGCTGCTGTAGGTGGAGGGCGCAGGCCGCCAGCCATGGCTTCGAAAACGGCCGGGCAGGTTTCCTCTCCGTCTCCGTAGGCATGGGCTCGTCCGGGGGGGTTCCAGGAACGGGCGACCTCTGGCGAGCCCTCCAGGCGCGAGGACGGGACTGGCGGTCGGGTCGGAGGCCAGGGGCACCGCGGGGTCGACCGTGGGGCGGCTGCTCAGCTTGGCCGAGCTCCAGGGTGGCCATGGTTCGTTCGAGGGCCGTCAGGAGCTCCTGGGGCGTGGTCGGGGCTTGTGCCCCCACTGCAAGGCGCTCTGTCCGGGGTAGCGCCCTCAGAAAGCGGTCGACCACCACTTTCTCTGTCACCTCCGCGGCGGTATGCTGATCCGGCCGGAGCCATCTCTTGGTGATCCGGAGGAGGGTGTTCAGCTGGCCGCGTGGTCGGGCCCCCGGTCGGTAAGTCCAGCGATGGAAGTCTGTCACCGCCTGGTAGGGGGTTCACTCACACCATGCCAGGACCCCCTCCTTCATGGTGGCGTAGTCGGCAGCCTCCTCTGGCTCGAGGGCGTAGTAGGCCTTCCGCGCCTCTCCCGTGAGCAGGGGGCCGAGGGCGCGAGGCCAGTCGTCGCGATCCCATCCTTCCCGGCGGGCAGTACCCTCGAAGGTCTCAAAGTACGCCTCAAGATCTTCTTCGGGGCCGAGGGGGGAAGCAGGTGGCGGATCTTGCGGCCCGGGTTGGGGAGGGGCACGGCGGCTGCGGGGGTCTCCATCCTCAGGTCAGTCAGCGCCTGGGTGGCGAGCTGAAGGCTCTCGGCGAGCTGCTGGGTCACTGCTTGCTTCAGTGCTTCAGTGCTTCAGTGTGGGATCCATGGTTGTCTTCACCTTTTTCCTCTCTCTTTTTTTTTTCTCTCTCAGGGCCCCCCCCCTTTTTTTGTTTTGAGACAGGTTGCAGTTATTAAGGGTGTTTTTATTTCAACAACAAGAGACAAGAGACAGGTTGCAGTTATTAAGGGTGTTTTTATTTCAGCTTAGTGCGAGTGTGTGTGAATGCATGGGGGGTGTGGCTGTCGCGTGACCTTCTTGAGGGCGTGTCGGGGTTCCCGAGGCGAGGGCGTGGGTCTCCCGTGCCGTCATCCACCGGTGCGTGCGTTTTCACCACCCGGTGGCCTCGTCCGCGCTCACACCTTCGGGGAGAAGAGGGGGGAGAGAGAGAGAGAGAGAGAAAGAGAGAGAGAGAGAGAGAGAGAGAGAGAGAGAGAGAGAGAGAGAGAGAGAGAAAGAGAAAGAGAAAGAGAGAGAGAGAGAAAGAGAGAGAGATTAGTAGTCGGCGTGAGTCAATAGTACCGGTGTGCTCCGCGCTGGCGCGTCTGTAGGCTGCTGAAGAGCACGCACGGATTCTGTTCGTTCGCCGTCGGTCTTCCTCTCCCCGTATGGCCGGAAGCGCGCCCTTTTATCCTCCTCCTCTGTCGCCTGATTGGTGGACTTTTCCTGCCTGACTCCCCAATCGCCGGCCGGCGTAGTGTCAGCGGTCCCGCCCCGCCGTGCCGGTCCTTCCGGCCGCTGGTGTGTTTGGCACGAGGCTGTCCGCTTCGTGCCGGTGTGGCAGTTGGGGAAGGAGCGCCTTTCTTCTCCTGCGTGCCGGCTGTCGGTCCGTCGCGACAATATATATATAAAACATGAACAATGAGTAACTAAAGCATAAAGAATTCACAGTATTGTGTTACAGCAGTCTAATCATTATGATATTATTTCAGGAGATTTCTCATGTTTTTGTTGATACATGTTTAAGTTAATATATATAAAATGTGTGTATATTTCGTTTAATTTTCGAGATTTCTCATCAATCAAAATGCCACTGAGTAATATTCACTAAAATTGTAAAATTGTCTGGAATTATGTAATAAACATGACTGGATGAAATATTGACTAAATTTAAAGTATATTTTTGTCAGAAGACAAAATATGTGTGTGTGTGTGTGTGTATATATATATATATATATATATATATATATATTATATATATATATAAAGTACGAATATTATTAAGAATTAAAAGTTTATTGCTCTTTGAAAAGGTGTACTTTGTATTATTATGCTATTATATTATCTGTACATCAGTGGCATGAAATGGTCTTAAAATGACAATAATATCCATCCATCCATTCATTTTCTGTACCACTTATCCTACACTGGGAACCTGGAGCCTATACCAGGGAGCATGGGGCAAAATGAGTGCCAATCCATTGCAGGGCACAATCGTGCACACATTCACACACCCATTCATACACTACGGACATTTTGGAAATGGCAATCAGCCTACCATGCATGTCTTTGGACTCGGGGGGTACTTGGGTACCTGGAGGAAACCCCCAAAGCACAGTGAGAACATGCAAACTCCTCGCGCACACACACAGGGCCGAGGTAGGAATCGAACCCTCAACCCTTAAGGTGTGAGGCAAACATCCAACAAAAGTAGTTATTGTGACAGGCCTACTAAGACACTTCATGTTGATATTTTGATCTAGGTTTTTCCTTTACGTTCACCCATTTGTACAATATAACAAATATAACTAGTTCATCTCTCTCGTTTTTTCATTTTGTCAAACGAAAAAGCATTATATTTCGTACAAAACACTGAGTAAATGTTAAACAAACATGTTTTAACAATTAAGCCTATGCATTATAACCAACAACATATTTATTTCAGAAATTTAGTTTTGAGGCTACCTTAAATGTATTTGCTAAACAATTCCCTGTGAGTTAGAAAGTTATAGAATGCTAATGTATTAAAATAAGTGGGTTGCAACCAGCACTTGTCAGAGCTGTGTTGTTCTGGAAAATTCATCCAAACCATCTGACCAATCAGAATCAACAACAGTGCCATGGTATAAGCGCACTTGGTCTGTATTGCACAGGAGGTTTTTTGTGATTGTTGCAGCCAAAATGCTTGATTTCGCTGCGGCTTTTTTCAAAATTTGCGATGCAATTTGCAGTGTATTTTTTGTGCGTTTTTTGCGGAAAACTACTTAAATTAGTGAAATTGCTGTCTTTAACAGTGAAGTTTGTTGGTATTGAGACCTTTTAACTGTACTCATGTTTGATGAATATGAATTAAAGAGGACTTTAGCTGAATGTGGGTTGTAATGACGTCACATGACGCATTTTGGCCCAAATCTTTTAATTTTGAAAAATTGCACTTTCTCCCTGAATGTTGCAGAGTTTTGCTGGATTTTCTGCAATCGCAAAATTGTGAAATCGTGGAGGGACTGGTTCATATTGAATATTGAACAGTACTTTTTATGGATATTTTTAAATACCGTTATGCTAGATTTAGATAATACTGAGGAATATGGTGCAAGTTGAGTTGCTTCTCAGGTATTATTACTAACTAGCATTGGTTAGCATGTCAGCTTGTTCATCAGTGCAAGAACTAACACATCTTACAGATTAGTATGGATATGTTACTGAATTAATCAGTTTACAAATTGTGAATCACGAGTATTTCTGGAATTTTGAGCTCTATACAAGAAGAATGATCTTGTATATGTGTAACTTCCATCTTGGCAACATGCTCGAAGACATTTGCACGCATTGCATCTTCTTTTCACTCGAGCAGCGTGCCTATCCCTTAACAAATGCTCAGAAAGCTCAGCTCTGGAGGCTTGATCTGACAGGAAATCAAATTAGCCCTTCCATCTTATGGGTTTTTAATTTGAACCCAGGGTAAACATATATCAGCTGTACTCTTTCTGAACCTTATCTAAAAAGTTAAAGAGCTTAAACTCAGATATGGATCATACCAAAGCTGTGATTTTTCCCTTGGCTAATTTTTCCCCCCAGGAGAGCACAACAACATGATGGATTAGAGACTAGGAAAAGAGTGTAGGCATAAAAGAAAGGGAAGTGTGTCTCGATGTGCCTGTGCTGGAAGCGTCTAAATTGCCAGGTCAAGGCCAGCAAACGGTAATGATGTTTAGGTTCAGAAAGCCAACCAACTGAATCATGATTTGTTGGATTATTAGGATAAAGGCACGTGTGTGGTTGTGCTTGCCAGACTCAGGAGGGGTCTCAGCTCTCCAACATAGTTGTCTTTCCTTCCAGAAAGTTTCAGAGTAACACAGAAAGGACAACACATAACATAAAGGCTTTAGGTATGTGCTGATAATCAGTTTATGATCTACATTAATATGCACACATGACCACTTCAAAATACCACTGTTAGGTTAGGATGATGGTCGCAGACTTACAAATCATGCCCCTGGATGAAAATATGTTGAATATGGTACTCATTCAGCATTTAAGGCAAATATTAGTTCAATAAGGATTCTCAGTATGAGATTGGTGCATCTCTATTATCACTAACTCGAAAATATTTTAATGCAATTCACTTTTTTTCGACATTCTTCATATACTGTACAGTCCCCTCCGAAAATAATGGAATGCAAGGCCAGTGCTTTTGTTTTTGCTATACACTGAAGACATTTGGGTTTTTGAGATCAAAAGATGAATTTGAGACGAAAGATCAGAATTTCAGCTTTCATTCCATGATATTTAAATCTGTGATGTGTTAAACAACTTATAACATGGCATCCTTCATTTGAAACCACCGATTTTTCAAGGGATCAAGAAAATTGTGACCGACAGGTGTGCCCTGTTAGATCGATTGTTCAAACAATTAATAGCTCTGAACATCTCTTTTCTTTGAGCCCTGGGTTTTGCCTGTGAAGACTTGTTAAAATGTATAAACCAACATGAAGAGCAGAGAGTGGTCTATGAGTGGTCTACGGGAGAAAAGCAAGCCTTTTTGAAGCTGAGAAAAGACGGAAAACTGATCAGAGCCTTTCACAAGCATTGGGCATAGCCAATACAAAAATTTAGACTGTCCTGTACTAACAACCAGACATGGAACAGGTCAGCCAAGGAAAACTACATCAGCCGATGACAGAAACATTACGCGAGCTGTGAAGACAAACCCCAAAAACAACAGACAGTGACATCACCAACAATCTCCACAGGGCATGGGTGATGGTATCGCAATCCACCGTTTGAAGAAGACTTTGAGAGCAGAAATATAGAGGCCATATCACTCATCAGCAGTAAGAATCAGAAAGCCAGATTGGAATTCACAAAGATCTACATAGAGCCACAAAATAAACTGTTACCAAAGTGATGGAGAGGCCAAAGTGTGGAGAAAGAAAGACTCTGCTCATGACCCAAAATATGCAAGCTCATCTGTGAAACATGGTGGAGGTAGCGTCGTGGCTTGTGCTTGCACGGCTGCTTCTGGAACATGCTCAGAAGAAGAAGCCTATATTTGTCACATATACATTACAGCACAGTGAATTTTTTTTTTTCACATATCCCAGCTTGTTAGGAAGACGGGGTCAGAGCGCAGTGTCAGCCATGACACGGCGCCCCTGGAGTAGATAGGGTTAAGGGCCTTGCTCAACAATGGTGCCCAACAGTGGCAGTGCTGTGTCAAGAACCACCAAACCTTCTGATCAGTAACCCAGAGCCTGAACCGTTGAGCCATCACTGCCCACTAATCTTTTTTGATGTAACTCATAATAGTAGCAGCAGAAGTATTTCAGAAGTCTACAGAAACAACCTGTCTTCCAATTTACGGAAAAATGCATCCATGTTAATTGGGATGAACTTGCAGCAAGACAGTGATCCAAAACACACTGCCAACACAACAGAGGACTTCATCAGGAGAAAAAAGTGGAAGGTTTACAGGTCACCAGACCTTAACCCAACTGATCATGCAATTCACACCTCCTGTAGAGGAGACTGAAGGGAGAAACCCCCTCAAAACAAGCAATAACTGAAAGAAGCTTTGAAACAAGCCTGAAAAAGCACCACAAAAGAAACATACAGCAGTTTAGTGATGACAGTGATGTCTCCAGCTTGATGCAGTTATTGGCAGCAAGGGAAATGCAACCAAATAAAAAGTGTTATTTACTTTAAGACTATTTGTAAAATTGGGTGGTCTGCTACCAAAGGTGCCATGTTCTTAGTTTTATAATACATCATAGATTTAAATATGAAGTGGCATTGCAGTTCCAATACTTTCAGAGGGGACTAAGGCAAAAATACAAACCTGGAAGAGAGAGCATTCATTCATCTGAATGAAAAAGGGTGAAATCACACTGCAGCACTGGGGGCATGTATGTGCATAATCAGAAAATACAAGTGGATGATTGTTGTATAGAAAACACCATTTTATTTAGCTCATTCTTTACTGTTCAAATCATTATAACACTGAACCCTTTGAATCTCCTCACACACTATCATTACTTCTCCCTTGTTTACGAAGGCTGAGAGATGAATACCACAGCTCCAAACATGCATATCCAACATTATCGCAACCAAAAAACCAAATCAAACAACATTTAGCGAAACAACAATGGAAATGTGATTCGAGAACGTGACAAGCCTGTTACTTTTTTTGTTTGGTTGTCAGATTTGTTTGTTTTTGTTTTTTCTTCGGATAATGTCATGGTGTTTTTGGATTTTGTTTGATTTCTTAGTGCTGTGCATCTTTCGTCCGGCACGCCTTTCGGTCATAAGAACCTTTCTGAACTTTAGCATCATTCTGAATCCTACTTTCCTCGACTGAATTTGTTCTTAGTTGGCTTTGCCCTTTTCTCCCTAGCAGCAGTTTAATCAAAAGCACATTGTCATTAGCGTCACAAACAATTGGATAATATGTGCAGTCTAAATTGTTTAAACCTACTGGAGGTGCAGCGTTTGAGACGCTATTTAGCATAACAGCTTTTTGACTTTAAAAGCTTGATTGCAGGTTCACATTCATAATGTGTATCCAGAGGTTCTTATCATGTGCATGCGAAGAGGAGTTTTCCACAAGTGCCAATATTCTTAATACTCGGTCTGGTTTGTTTTTAAAATCTTGGCAAAACGCGCAAGTTATGAATGGCTTATATTTGTGTGTATGCGTGTTTATATCTGGTTCAGGACCAAATGTCCCCACAAGGATAGAAATATCCGAGTTTTGACCTTGCATGGACATTTGACTGGTCCCCATAAGGAGACAATTGTGCTTAATGCTTACAAAAACTGGAGTAGTCGTAGCACTAATTAGCTGCATTAATAATTATGATAATGCAAGGTCTTCACAAGAACAATTAGACAAACATGCTTGTGTGAGTATAATAATGTGTTTTGCCAAACCCACTTTAACTTGCATCCTTTGAGGTTAATATGAAGTGCATAAAACACTCAGTAGTAACATTCAGCAGGCTGATGCCATTATAAACTTGTGGTGAACCGTTATTACCACCTTTTTTTCCCCCCTTTATTTCTAGAATATTTCATATGGTGTTTTCCTGGGACTGTCACCCCTTTCCGTGATTCCTCCCCTTATTCATTTTATTTCTGTGCTGTTCCTGCCAATAACGGCATGAATAACAATAGAGTCTGAAATTTTATCATGATCTTGTTTGCCAAGAAGCATACAGTGGCTTGGACGGGTCCCAAGAAAAGCAGTCCTTTTAGTTTTCTGAAACGTAGTAAGACATGAACATACTATTCAAAGTTGAAGGATGTGGAGTGAAATTTGTGTTTCTTGAAGGAGTGTGTTATGTTTGAATCACGCATAGTACAGTGTATTTTTGTAACCACAGTTGTGGCCTGCGAAATTATTCTTTTATTTAATCATCTTTTTTTTAAATCTTTTTTTTTTTTTTTTTTTAGGTCAAGAAAGCATACAGACAGAAAGCTTTAACCTGCCATCCAGACAAGAACCCAGATAATCCTAAGGCTGGTGAGTTTGTTTTGCATTTATACATACGCTCACCAGCCACTTTAATAGGAACAGCTAGACACCTGCTTTCATGCAATTATCCAGTCATTGAACCATGTGGCAGCCGTGCAGTGCCAAAAATCCTGCAAACACAGCTTAAGAGCTTCTGCCAATGTTCACATAAAAACAAAAAAAACAAACAAAAAAATGAATATGAAACTGATTCAGCGTTTTAGTCATTTTGACCATGTCGTGGTTGGTGGTGCTAAATGGTCTGGTTTGAATATTTCAAAAAGTGCTGATCTAATGGGATTTGCACGCTCCACAGTCATTAGAGTTTACACAGAATAGTGTGGAAAAACAACAAGAACCTTGTTGATGTAAGAAGTCAGAGGAGAATTGGCATACTGTTTCGAGTATAAGCACTGAAATAAGCACTCTACAGCTGTGGTAAACAGAAAAGCATCTCAGAACACTCAACACATCGAACCTTGAGGTAGATGGTCTGCCAAGAACAGGAATCTGAGGCTAAAGTGGACACAGGATCAGCGAGACTGATGGAAATAGTCCAGGTGATGTGTTGTATAGTGTAAAATAAGCTTTCTGGACATGACGGTATTTGTCCCATCCTGATTTCTTCTGTTTTTGTGTATATCTCATACTAAATAGTTTTAGATCTTAAATGAAATACAACATAAACAAAGGCAACCTGAATGAACACATAATGCAGTTTTTATTATTAAAAAAGTTATCCAAGACCTATCACCCATGTGAAAATCTAATTGCCCTTTTAATCTTAAACTGGTTGTGCCAGCTTTAGCAGCAATAACTGCAGCCAAACACTCCTGATAACTGCAGATCAGTCTTTCACTTACTACTAGGACTTACTCTAATGCTTTGGATCATTGTCTTGCTGCATAATCCAGTTGCACTTGAGTTTCAACTTATAGACTGAGGAGCAGACATTCTCCTTTAGGATTTTCTGGTAGAAAGGAGAATTCACATTTCCCTCAATTCATGCAAGTTGCCCAGACCCTGAAGCAGCAAAGTATCCCCACACCATCACACTGCCATCACCATGCTTGACCGTAGGTAAGATGATCTTTTTGTAGAATTCTGTGTTTGGTTTACGTCACATGTAACGGGACCACTTTCTTCCAAACAGTTCCAGTTTCTACTCTTCAGTCCACAGAACATTCTCCCAAAAGGTTTGAGGATCATCAAGGTGTGTTTTGGCAAAATTCAGACGAGCCTTAATGATCTTCTGGGTTAACAGTGGTTTTCACCTCACCACTCTTCCATGGATGCCATTTTTGCCCAGTGTCTTTCTGATAGTGGAGTCATGAACAGTGACCTTTGCTGACGCAAGAGAGGTCTGTAGGTCCTTTTGATGTTGTCCTTGGATCTTTAGTGACTTGCAGGATGAGTCGTTGCTGTGCTCTTGGAGGAATTTTGGAAGGTCATCTACTTCTGGGAAGGTTCACTACTGTGCCGAGATTTTCCATTTGGAGATAATGGCTCTCACTGTGGTCCTTTGGAGTCCCAGAGTGTTTGAAATAGCTCTCTAACCCTTCCCAGACTGATGTATTTCAATCACCTTCTTCCTCATAATTTCTGGAATTTCTTTCAATTTTGGCATAGTGTGTTACTGCGGAAGACAAAAACAGAAGAAATCAGTATGGGTCAAATACTTTTTCACAGCACTGTAGGTGAAAAAGTGTGCCAACTATAGGAAATATTACAGTGTATTTCTCAAAAAAGAAATAAATCTCTCGAGACTGTTGTGCGTGAAAATCTCATCAGTCCGGCACCAATATCCATGCTGCGATCAAAGTCACAGAGATTTACACACCTGACACCCCCTTCTGATGTTTGATGAAAACATTAACTGAAGCTCTTGACTTGTATCTGCATGATTTTATGCATTGATTGGCTGATTTGGATAATTGCATGAATGACCAGGAATTCCTATTAAAGTGGCCAGTGAGTGTATATATTTTTAAACATTTCTGCATTTGGCAGATTCTTTTACCCAAAGTCATATGAGGAAGAATCCAATTGTTGTACAAAACCATGCACTTTAAGGGTTAATGAGGTTGCTCTGTGGCCCAACAGTGGCTCTCTGCTGCTTGTGGGATCAGAACCACTACATAGTTTATATACATTTTAAACAGAAATGCCTTTGTAGCAGGAAGTTTAGATTTAACAGGAAGCTTACGTTTCTGTTGTACAATGTTTATAGAAACACTCAGCTGTACCATTTTAATTTTGTGCTTTTCTTGCCAGCAACAGCATGACTAACAACAGCTTAATATCTTATCATGATCTCATTTAGCATGATGCGTTTGCTATGTTCATGGGAGAAATGCTTTGGATGCATTCTACAGGCAGAAAGTAGCAGGAACATGCCTAGGCCAGATGTTTCTAGGTCAGTGCACGAATTACAGAGCTTGTTTATCTGCCTTAAGTCTATTGGAACCTGGAACAAGATGTAAACAACAGGCTTAAGGTTTTAATAAGATATTTCACATGAAGGAATGTAGATTATTATTATTATGTATGAGCATAGTTTTAAATGTCATCTTAGTGTGGCAACTACTTGTCAAATTGGTAGACAGGCTGAACAAGTTACAGTGGTGCTTGAAGTTTTTTTTTTTTTTTTTTTTTTTTTTTTTTTTTTTTTTTTTTTAATATTTCTGCATAAATATGACCGAAAACATCATAAGATTTTCTTACAAGTCCTGAAAGTCGATAAAGTGAACCCAGTTAAACAAATGAGACAAAAATATTATACTTGGTCATTTATTTATTGAGGAAAATGATCCAATATTACATATCTGTGAGTGGCAAAAGTATGTGAAAAAAGTTTGCTTTCAGTATCTGGTGTGACCCCGTTGTGCAGAAATAATTGCAAAAGTACCCGGTAACTGTTGATCAGTCCTGCAAACCGACTTGGAGGAATTTTAGCCCTTCCTCAGTACAGAACAGCTTCAATTCTGGGGTGTTGGTGGGTTTCCTCACATGAACTGTTTGCTTCAGGTCCTTCCACAACATTTCTACTGGATTAAGGTCAGGACTTTGACTTGGCCATTCCCAAACATTAACTGTATTCTTCTTTAAACATTCTTTGGTAGAATGACTTGTCCTAAAAGTAGACAAAGAGAACCCAATTAAACAAATGAGACAAAAATATTATACTTAGTCCTTTATTTATTGATGTTAATGATCCAATATTACATATCTCAGAGTGGAAAAGGTATTATTATAGTAGTATAGTACAATAGTAGCATTAGCAGTTAATTTGAAGGTGATATTAGAGTCAGGTGTTTTTGAGCAATGGGATGAGATGTGTGAGTGAGATCCCTATTTTATTTAAAGATATATAAAAGTCTGATTTTCACAACATGGTTTTTGGAGGTATAGGAAGACGATTATTTCAAACTTGCAATTAGTAAAAAAAAAAATGGCTAGAGCTAGGCGTTATCAAATTTTATTTGGTTTATTGTACTCTTTTATTAGGAAATACTAGCTAAATTGGACAATATTCAATGGATTTCCTTTTTTGCCATGATCAATATCACAGCTACCCTTGGTTACCGATCACTGAGAGCAGAAAGACTTTAGTTCTTCTTTCCCTGTCAATACAAAGTGACTCAAAAAAATCTGAAGTGTCTGTAAGGTCACAGAACCGAATTTGTGTTGTGACTGATGCTATTTTAATTCTAATGCTGCTTATTGTAGCTATTGTTTACTGTGTGCTTATTTATACTATCTTGCATTTATGCTTGTCTGATACTGTCACATGATAATCACCACTGTAAAAGAGTATATGGATGGGATGATGATAATAAAATGTACATAAAATGGAGGAATGATTAAGGGTTGTTCTTAGCTAATGCATCTGATAATCAGTAGATTGTATCGGGATAGGGTCCTCGAGGATGATGGGAGAACAATCCGTTATGTACCCTTTTCACATTTCCATTTTTTATTTGGGAGACGCTTTTATCCAGCTTGGCAGTACTGAGATTCAAACTCATAAACCAGTAAATCAGAACTACAGGCTAGACTTGTCCCTCCATGATTTTGCGATCACAGAAATTAATGCGTCATGTACGTTCATACAGTCAAACACAATGCGCATTCAGCCAAAGCCCTCTTCGATTCACGTGCGTCGAACATGAGTACAGCTAAAAAGGTCTCATTTACCATCAAACATCACTGCGAAAGCAATCCATGCAAAGCAATTTTGTGCAATTGTAATTTCGCCAATTAAAGTAGTTTTCTGCAACAAAAAAAAAGCACAAGAAACTCTGCAAGTTGCATCGCAAATTTGGGAAAAAAAGCCGCAGCAAAATCAAACATTGTTGGCCGCAACAATCACAAAAAACCTCTGTGAAATCCTGTATGGACCCGCTAGATAGCAATTAAGCTAGTTGGCAACCCAAACTAGAAGCAATGTTTGATCACGTACAACAGATGTGTGGCTCTTTTAAAAGCCTTGTGTTTTCAGCATTGTACTATTTTAAAGCATATGGAGCCATTCCAATATATTTAGTTTGAGTTAAATCTGCCTTTAACCCAGGCATCATACTCACAAAGGCCTGTGGCTAATGCGGTTAGTGGTTCAGACAAATCCAGGCAGTTTCTCTCATATCTCCATACCACGGGTCCCTTGGGACAGTCTCGAGAACATAACTCAACAGGCCTGGAATTGTAATTCAGTGTTCGAAAACGTGAATCTGCACCTTGGACAAGGAAGCTGTGCGGCATGGTTTCTATTGAGGCTCGTGCGGTCTCTGGACGCCGCGGCTGAATCCTGATTAAGTCAGCAAACGAGGGGGTAATGGGGGTTCAGAGCCCAACGAGATGGGGCTGGCTTTCCCAGAAACGAAAACCGAGAAGGCTGCAGAGAAGGCGGCCTCAGATGCATGTCATTTACGCTCTCACACGACAAGGGGAAGCCACGAAGGGGATCAGAAAAGGAGGGAGAGATTAGGTTCTCTTGTGGACTGAGTCTCAAAATTCACTTGGACAATATGACAAAGTTTGTCATACAAAATAATTTCAATTAATAATTAAAAAGAAAAAAATTATACTATTCTAGTACCATCTTACTAATAGGGTCTCTCATCTTGAAGGCTAAATTGGTGTGCTTTTACCAAATATAGCACATCTATTGCTCTGTATATTTTGTCAGCTACATCTACTCCATCCATCAGTGGAGAGTATTCACCACAGGAACACTTCTGCTGCTGACCGGATATTTGGGTTATAAGGGACTATCCTTAACACAACATTGACACTGACATGGTGGTGGTGTGTGGATAAGTGGACACTAAATGTAAAAATCCCTGTAACACTGCTGCTCTTGATATACTCATGCACACAACACACACACCATTCCTACCATTCCATTTCTATGTCTTTGCTGTGCTAAGAACAATTCACCATGCTAATACTGTAACATCTGCTCCATGTTGGTCCTATGGTGGTCCCTTTCTACTCATTTCTGGTTAGGAACAGTCAGTTATTACATACGCACAACACAGCGAACTGTGTGGTCGATTGAACACTTAGATAAATTGAAAATTGGAGCATATACAAAAATATTTCTGTATGCCTTTTAGATACTGCAAGCAAATTGTTCAGTCTATTTATGATATAGATGATAAATAGCCAAAGCCTATTACTGAAATATACAAAGGAATCACTGCAAACAGGTAGAATGCCGTTTTCACAGTTTTTTAACTTGTGTTCGAGACTGGGTTAGTGTCAGATAGAAGAGAACGATAATGTGTTTTGACAGCTCGTCCAAACAAATTAGCCCTGCCCCTAGCTCATGACTATGTCACAGTCTGAACCGTCTAAACTCGGACATGATTAAAATTAGAGACGGGTCATTGATGATAAGGGCAAATATTAAAATGGAAAACGTGGTGTACACAGACTGTATAGTACTGTGCAAAGGGCACATGCACTGAAATGCTGTAAAGCAAAGCTGCCTTTTTCTACATGAAGAAATACTATAAAGAGTACTAAACCATAATAAACATACTTTGCACATTTACAATTTTATAAGGAAATTGTCTGGCAAGTATTACTGAGCATCTTCGAGAATCTGCCACAGTTCTTCTGGAGACTTTGACTATCACACTTGCTTCTTTTTTTTGGTGCAGCAAAACCAAGCAGCCTTCATTATGTCTTTTTTTTTTATTCATTTATTTATTTTTTGTATGAGGGTAATATGTAATGTAATATGTTGCTTTCTTTACTGACATGCAAATATATTGTTTTCCAGATACATTTAACTTTTGTTGGAAAAGTAATGCTTGGAAAAATACAAAATGTTTTTGTACTGACTCAGTAATGCAGTCATAAAATAAACATCTATAGCAAAATCTGTACTAACCAATTAAATAGAGTGCCTAAGATGTTGGCACAGTACTGTATAGTTGTATTAAAAAAATACAGTTATGTGAATGTAGCAGTTTTTCATCAACAGTAATTGGCCATTGTCTTAAAAATGATCATGTAACATGATGGTGATTTACTCTCCAAATATTTCCTTAATCTGCTTATAATTTTGACAAAGTATTTCAAGTACAGTAACATTTGTAGAAAAACATGCATGCTTGTTTATTGAAATCGATAAAACTGATAAAGAAAGCAAGACTAATATACTGTATTAGTGAATAATATTTCAGCCACATGTTTCGTTTCTCTGTTTAATACTGTAAATGCAATAACTGGTTACGCCACATGATGGGTGGTCACACCAAAATGATGAGAAACATGTAAAGTCTGGAAACACAGGTGAAAGTTTTCCAAATTTTAGCAAAATCTTACAAATCTTCTAGATGTTTCTAAGGATCATTGACCAGATAATATTTTGTAACAACTTCGGACTACGTTTGTTAGTGAATTAGGAAAGAGCTATCAATGCAAATGCTTTTACAGTTTTGGTCAGCAATGCAAAAGCACTTTTAAAATGATATGGCAAAATATAAAAGGATTTAGAGCAATTAAGTTTGCACTTGCACTAAAATAAAAAAAAAAGTAAAATATTTTGTTATAGTTGTTTATTTTATGACTTTTGCATCACTGAATCAGTACAAAAACATTTTAGATTTGTAAAGATTACTTTTCAACAGAAAATTAAATGCTTGTATGTCAGTAAAGAAAGTAACATATTACATAATAAATCACTTCTCAGACAAAACACATAAGGAAGGCTGTCAGGTTTTACTTCCATAAACAGAAGCAAGTGTGACACATGTGGCACATGCTCCAAGCTGATCAGCAAAACTTACCAACTAATTTCCTTTTAAAACGACATAAGTGAGACTATTGAGGCATTTAAAAAAAAAAGCAAAGGCTTGTCATGCCACACATTGACTTTGTGTAGTTTATTACAGTTTATTGGTCTGTATGGTATATTTTATGTGGAAATATTTAAGTAGCGGGCCATCTCAACAATGCATCTACATATCATCACGAAACTTGATACATACCTTCAGGATCACACCCTGAATGTACCCAAGAAATTTCATGACTGCGCTACTTTGCACTCAAGAACTGTAGCAACTTTTCCCACCCCCCCTTATATCATTTGAAGAATTTGTGCTAAATTCAGATCTGTTTTCCTATAATTTCCTGGAGTATGCTGAAGTGAACGACACCAACTTCCTGTCGACCATCTTGAATTTTGTCAAAAACTGTTTTTTCGCTACTCCTCCTACAAATTACATCCAATCAGCACCAAATTTGGCATACACCATCTTCAGACCATCCTGGTCAAAAAAGTTATCAAAAGAATGTTGATTTTCCAAATGGTTCGTCTGTAATGCGCCAACAACTCTGATGGCGAAGCCGACAAACAGGACGCGAGGCTGTATCTTCAGGACCATGACTTGAGGTTATGCAACAAATTTCATGATGGCGCCATTTACTGGGCAAAAGTTACAATAACATGTTGAAAATGCTTCCATCTACAGGTACGCGCCATTTTTGCTACTCGTCTTCCAAATCTTCACCAAAGTTGGCTCACGTCGTATTGAGACATTTATTTAGCAGTAAGGACATTCCTTTAAGTTTCCTGACATGAGGAAGTCTTCAGGATAGAGGTTTTTTTTTTTTTTTTTTTTTTTTTTTTTTTTTTTTTTTTTTTTTTTTTTGCTGTAACTGGCTGCATTTTTTTGCCTTATTAACTTCTAGAGAGAATTTAAAAAAGAGGCTGGTGAGAGAATGGCTGTTTATAGCTGTTATAACGTAAGTGATTGGTGTCTCAGACGTTCTCCAGTGATGAAGGAAGAAAATGATACATAGCCAAGTGTCTGGCGCATTTTACAACAATACTAATCTGAGTTTAAACAGCATAATTTGACTCAGAGGACAGAACACTTTGTCCGACATGGAGGAGAATTTTCAATATAAACAACTCGATGCAGCTCTGTCATGACCTTGCTTCAGGAAGTTAACAAAAGTACCTGCTCAATAGTAGTAAATTTAGCAGTTTTAAAAAATTATTTATTTTATTTTCCTCAACCCAATTGAAGGTAGCACATCTACTTAGAGGTGTATGATTTGGGGATTTAAAGGACGTTTAAACAGTCAGTTTAATGCTCGGGTTAGCCTACAGGCCTAAGATGTGCTTTTTGAGAGGGCTTTGGCTTATGTGCGTGCTCCATCTCCATCACTTGTTAGTGAGAAACAGAAAGGCAGTCATGCCAGAAAAGAGTCATTAAAGTACTGCAGGAGAGTGGGCTCTGGGATGGAGGAAGGAGGGGGGGTGTCTTTGTGTGGAACCCCTTTCTTGTCTGCCCCTCCACAGGGTTTAATAGGAGTTGCGGCAGGGGGCCTCCAGGTTTACGTGAGAAAAGCGGCAGGCCATCATTAGAGGAAACGGCTTTCGTGAGACTGAGTGCTCTCTTTTAATGCTGCAAATGTGGGTTAACACAAGCCACTCGCAAATTGCCCACCCGATCATTATAATTATTTAAGATCCCTCATTTAGCTGTGAACATGCACGTGTGAACCGTGGTCATGTTACCATATTCTCACCACACAGAATGTTTCCATTTATGTTCTCTTTTTTTTTTCAGCATTTCTCTGTTCAGTCTCTCTCTCTCCCTTTTTTTTTTTCTTTCTTTTTTCTCCTTTCCACCAGGGTAACCGTCAGTCAAACATATGTTTTGAATGGTGATTTCATGGTTTTGTCTTTCGTGCGAAGAAGACACACAGGCACAACTGTCCTTAAACTTAACCGTAAACTGGGCCTGTGTTTAATTGTACTTTATTGTTCATTGTTGTCTGTCGTACACAGCTGAGCTCTTCCACCAGCTCTCCCAGGCCCTCGAGGTGCTGACTGATGCAGCGGCAAGGGTAAGGAAATTGCCTAAACAACATAAAATTAACTTCTGCTCATCCAACACCTACACTGTATACAAGGCAGCATTATTCCATATGCTTTTTTTTCTTCTTAAACATGTAGGAACTGCAGCGTTAATAGTCATGGTTATGTTTTTAAGTGTATTGTTTACCAATAATTGAAAACAGTTGTGTTATGAGGACTGCTTCCGAGTGCATGAAAATTACCTGAGCATAATGCAGAAAGTTTTCAGGTTTTATTTTATCCCAACTTTGATGATGTTTCTCCATCACTGAATGTATTCTATACAGGCTGCCTATGACAAGGTCCGTGCTGCCAAGAAACAAGCCGAGGAGCGAAACAGGAGACTAGATGACAAGAGAAAAAAGATCAAATTAGGTGCCACATCTTTGTTTCTTCAGTGTGGACAAACTTCTCAACCTTCTTCACCCTTTATTTTTCTTCTGAATCTGTTATAAAACACAATTAGCCAAGAGTGCCTTGCAGAGTTTGATGATTTTGTGCTCTGCTGTCTGGATGCTTTCGGGGCGTCTTAAATCGTCTGGTGTTTTCTTTGTTTATTTTGTATATTGGCCTGCAGATTTAGAGGCTCGTGAACGGCAAGCAGAGGCAGAAGCTCAGAAAAGAGAGGAATTCAATATCACCCGAACATTAGAAGAAGAAGTAAGAACTCAGTTTTAAAACAAAAAAAAACGTGCGGTTTTTTTTGTTACAATTTTTTTTTTAAATAAGTGCTTTCACCGACCCCCCCCCCCCCCCCCCCCACACACACACACAAACACTTATACATACATATACAGGTGCATCTCAAAAATTTTTTATATCGTGGATATTCTATTCAGCAGTGCCACAGGCTGATTGCCTCCATGTCACACCGCATTGATGCAGTATTTCGTGCATAAGGAGCCCTGACCAAGTATTGAGTGCATAAATGAACATACTTTTCAGAAATTTTCCACAATATTAAAATTTTTTGAGATGCACCTGTGTGTGTGTGTGTGTGTGTGTGCTTAAAAATACTTTTAAATAATCAGGGGCTGATAAAATTCTGTAGTGAATCTTAAAATTGTAAAATTTGTTGAAATTCTACAGATGTTTTCCCATCCTTTTTAGTATTAAAAAAATCATAAATAGAGTAGCAATACTTATATAACACTTATATTATGATAAGTATTAAAGTATCATCAAACTGAGGTTTTTAAAAAAATTTTTTTTAATGAGACTGTTTTAAAACTACTCTTTTGCTGGCTTAGCAAACCTATACATCATGATGCATATTGTGTATTACAGAATTACAACCCCAATTCCAAAAAAGTTGGGATGCTGTGTAAAATGTAAATAAAACAGATGCACTGATTTGTAAATCTCATAAACCCGTGTTATTCACAATAGAACATAGAAAACCTAACAAATGTTTAAACTGAGTAAATGTACCATTTTAACAAAAAAAATAAGGTAATTTTGAATTTCATTGCCGCAACAGGTGTCATAAAAGTTGGGACGGGTGCCACAAAAGGCTGGAAAAGATTGGGTATAAAAAGAGTATCTTCGAGAGGCAGAGTCTTTCAGAAGATCTGCAAAAAAATAACTGTGTCTAGAATTTGTGGAACAATTTCAGTATTAATGTTCCTCAACGTAAAATTGCAATGACTATGAATATCTCATCATCTACAGTACGTAATATCATCAAAAGATTCCGAGAATATCTAGAAATCTCTGTGTGCATGGGACATGGGTGAAAATTAATATTGCATGACCGTGATCTTTGGGCCCTCAGGCTGCACTGCATTAAAAACACGCCTGATTCTGTAATGGAAATCACTGCATGAGCTCAAACACCTCCAGAACTCATTGTCTGTGAACACAGTTCACCATACCATCCACAAATGCTGGTTAAAGCTCTATAATACAAAGAAGAAGCCATATGTGAACATGATCCAGAAATGCCGCTGTCTTCTCTGGGCCAAAGCTCATTTAAAATGGACTGAAGCGAAGTGGAAAACTGTTCTGTGGTCAGATGAATTGAAATGTAAAATTTTATTTGGAAACCATGGACCACGCATCCTCTAAACTAAAGAGGAGAGGTACCAATTGTTTTTTTTTTTTTCAGTGCTCAGTTCAAAAGCCTGCATCTCTGATGGTATGGCAGTGCATTAGTGCCTATGGACTGGGCAGCTTGCACATCTGGAAAGGCACCAACAATGCTGAAAAGTATATGCAGGTTTTAGAGCAACATATGCTTCCATCCAGATTCCATCCCATCTTTACTTCTGAGAGACTCTGCCTCTCTAAGATACTCTTTTTATACCCAGTCATGTTAGTGACGTGTTGCCAATTAACCGAATTAGTTGAAAAATCTTCCTCCAGCTGTTTCTTTTTATAACACTTTACAGCCTTTTGTTGCCCCATCCCAACTTTCTTGAGACATATTGTGGCCATGAATTTCAAAATTACCTTATGTTTTCCTTAAAATGCTACATTTACTCAGTTTAAACATTTGATATATTTTCTATGTTCTATTGTGAATAATATGAGTTTATGAGAGTTTGTTTTTATTTACATTTTACACAGCGTCCCAACTATTATTGGAATTGGGTTATATATTGTGATATGATATGGCACCTCTGTCATTCAGCTGTATTCATTTAATTGATGGATAAAATAGAACTCCTGCCAAATCAACTTCATAGTAGTATCATTGTTCAACTAATGAATGAATTCTTTCTTTCATTAGCTCTGATACTGTTTAAAATCATTAGAATGGAATGAGACTAATGCCTCATGTTTTTCCTAACAATAAAGCTGGTTTCAGGCAAAAGGAGTAAGTCACTGCTGCAGATCAGTGTATCTGATTCCCTCTAAATTGCCCCACCATTTGCTAAACAACGAATTCAGTTACCTTGTTTCTTTCTCTACCTTTATACTCATTCAGTCTCTGTCTCTTGGCTCCAATCCTTATTTATTTATTTATTTAGTTTGATTTCTCCTGATGGCTGAATGAAAACCATGGGTGCCACATGGTATCCACTCTTCTCTGACTAATCTTTTATGTACACTAACTGTGGTTAAACTGCGAAATAATTTGCCTTATACTCATAAAGGGAGTAATGAATGGAATTCTTCGCATGCCTGCAGAGTGAAATTTTGATTGTTTCTCCTGTGGTTCCAGCATGGTTTGAATTTAGATATGTGGAAGCCTAATTTGTTGACAGACAGTAGGTGGCAGTGTTCCATATTAAGAGACTAGGTTTAGGGTCACTGTAGTTCATATGATTTTGCATAGTACATAGTGCACTGCGGTTTTGGTCAGATTTAAGAAATTCCTATAGCACTGTGTATGCATTGATGTGTTATGTAAGCATGATTTGTGTGCTGGTGCATGCTAACATGGCATATGTCTTTGCAGTAAACCAAGTCTGTTGACCTGGTTCTGGTGTGTGTGTGCGCGCCTGTGTAGATTACCCGCTTGAGAGAAGAAGGCTCCAGACAGCTGCAAGAAGAGCAGAGACTGATTCAGGAGCAGATCCAGAAAGAGAGGGAGTGGAGGCTCAATGCTCAGTCCACACATGCAGGTACTTACGTGCTATTATTACTTGGAGCTTATGTAATATCCAACTCACATGCAAAACATTTTGTACACATGCTATCGATAACCCAAACCAATTTACCATAAAAAAATAAAAATAATAATTGCACTGAGTTATTGTAATCTTGATACAGAGCCTATTATACATTTTGCATCATAAAAGGTGTTATTTGATGAAATTAAATAAAAAAAGATTGTTCTATTCAACTAAGAGTATTAAATATAAGCATGATGATAGAATTAGGACAACGCAAAGGCCTAAACACAGCAAATAGAACGGAAATACAGACTGGGTTATGTAGATGAGGTGTGATACTGTGTCTTGTCGCAGAACTGAGGGTAAAACACACAGCAGCACTCACAGAAAAGAGCCTTTATAGTGTTATAGTGATGAATTGCAGTGTGATACACGAACCCGACTTTGTTCTTAACGTGAATGCTTTCTCCAGATTTTTCATCAGCGCCGCAAGACTACAGAAAGGTCACCCCTAAATTAAAGGTACTTTTATTCCATTGCCATTGTTCGATATTTGACCTGTCTTTTTGCGAACACTTGACATTCACATTCCTTAATTAAAGTTATTAAAAGAATCTTATTAATTTAACTCATGCTAGAGCCAGGCAAAATGCTCTTTCAGTATGTTTTATACAGGATGAATGCTATTCAGGGGATGAAAGCATAAGGCAGAATGTTTGAAATAGTTCATGTGTTTATTATGGAAAGCAAACTTTCTTAGCCAGGCTGTACATGACCCTATAACCCTTTTCTATTTATTCCAATTTCCCTTCAAATGAAGCTTCACCATGCATCCAATACTCCAGGCAGGTCGTCAGAAGAATTAAAACTACGTAAAGTGAGCGCCATTCTGTTGCCTTTGGAAAGGCTTCAGCTTGTCTTATTTGCATTCTGGTTTAGCTAATACCTTTGTGTTATTAATCACATCAGTTCACTTCTTACTCGTCCTGGCTCTATCCTCTAATGAATTAAGTGATATGTATATGTTCATTTAGCAAATGTACACCAGAAGTTAAATTACATTTCATTTGTGCTAAATATAATTCCTAGTTATCTTCAACGTGAGGATCTCTGCCTGAGAAGGGATGTGTTTACTTGTTATTGCCATTGACGTATTTATGTATGAAGTTGTTGTTATGAAGAATTTCTTGTAAGGAATCACTCAGAAGTTCAGAGTTTATTTAAAGACGTGACATGAATATCAGCATATTCATGCTATGATAACATTATTAATAATATAATAATATACACATAATATTAAAGTGGATATAAAACATCTACACACCCCTGTTAAAGTTACAGAAACCAAGATAAATCATGCCAGATCTTTTAATATCTTTGATGTGATATAGCATCCAACAAAATAACGTTTTATTGGGGGTGGAAAAATAAGAAAAAGGAAAAATTGCAATTACCTGGTTGGACAAGTGTGCATACCCTTTCATAATGTGACTGTGACTCAGAATAGACCATGTTTAAAAGTAATTATCATACAGTTGTCATCAGTGAAGTGGTTCTGATTAACCCCAAATAAAGATCAGCTAGAGGATTCATCGAAGGATGAATCTAGAGCATTTTCATCTTGGTTTCATCCAACTGCAGCAGCCATGAGCCTCAAAGACAACACATGTATGAGATCTCACTGTCGAAAGGAATCGATTGGAAGAGGCATACAAAAGAATTTCCAAAACATCAGATTTTCCATGGAACACTGTGAAGGCCATCACCAACAAGTGGAGAAAATGGGGCATCATAGTAACCTTGCCAAGAACAGGACGTCCCTCCAAAATAAATGAAATAGGACAAGAAGAAAACTTATCAGGGAGGCTGCTAAGAGATCTATGGCAACATTAAAGTGCTGGTCACTCTTTGCATGTGACAACAATCTGGTATTCTTCGCATCTTGGGTAGGGTGGTTAAACAAAAGCCATTTCTCACCAAAAATACATGAAAGCCCAGGTAATTCACCCCAAACAATTTGGTAAAATGTGATGGCCTGAGAAGACCAAGGTAGAACCTTTTGGGGATAATTCTGAAAGATATGTTTTGTGCAAAAACAAGACCGGTTATCACCCAAAGAACACCATACCCATGGTGATGCCTGGTGGTGGCAGCATCATGCTATCATCCTGCTGGGACTGGATCTCTAGTCGATATCGAGAGAATTGTGGATAGCTCCAAATACCAATGTATTTTAGCATAAAATCTGCACACTGCTTTTAGACAGCAGTAGATGGGGGGACTCAAAAGGACTGAGTGCTGTATGACCTTTTATTTTTTCCCCCTAAAGCGTGTTTGTTTTTCAGTTGAATTTTGTTGGTTGCTGTATCACATTAAAGGATCATAAAAGGATTTTACATAATTTTTCTCGTGTAGATTTTTTAAGTATCCACTGTATATGTCTTTTATATGGAGCCAGGAATCCTTATATGCTTTACACAGTTTGCATGGGAGCTTCACGAGTTAGACCCTTTCTGGTGTGTTGTGGGCAATTCTGATGAAAACCATCGTTCACCCAAGACTCAGAAAAATGAGCTAAAAAAACCCCAGAGCCCAACCATCTCGCGTGAGGTAGTGTTATTTTTCATGTGAGGGCGTTTGCTTTTGTTCTGGAAGGAAAAAAAAATATTGCTCTTATTTGTAGCTATATGGTTGGATTGTCTGAAATGTACCGAAGAAGTTGCCAGAGAATCCTAGCATGTGACTACGAAAAATGCTTGGAGTGTTGTTTAACCTGGAAAATGTCCTCTTTTCAAAATTGAAGCATCATGTAAAATCTGCTGCCTCTTTTTGAATAGGAATAGGTTATAAAGCTCTTAGAAGAAAACTCTGATCATGACAGCATAACCATGTGATTCGCAGAAGCAGTTTCTTAATGAAATGAAATGAAGGCAATTGCGAATGCTCTGACTCGTCATTAGGAGAAATTACACCTTGTGGAAGCATTGAAGATCTGTTCTACAAGTGTATACATGTAAATAGTAAGACATATTTTAGACTATCTCTAATGGCTGACTAATTAGAACCATGAAAATGTGGAGCTTGAAATGAATGTTGGCACATAAAATACAGAGTTGCCACAAAGACTCTGAATGACCCATCTACATTCCTACACTTCAACACAGTTACTAGCATGACTCTCTATGAAGGATTTCTCTAGCTGCTATCCACACTGCCTTTCGAAAAAATTCTCACTGGCACCACTAACATCTGTAAATGAGTCTGGTGACTGTTAGCGCTTCGTTAAAATATCCAGTGGTTAGCAGGTGAGTCACTGTTGTGAGTACCCCAGGCTTCCATGTTAGTTTAATCAATTCCTTCCTTTCTCTTCATTACAAAATGAGAGTAACTGTTTATTGTGAATGCTAGGGCCTGTTGAGCTTCAGGTCTAATAAAAAAAAAAAAAAAAAAGTCTGATTTCTTTAAAAAAAACAAAAAACCCTGCTCCTTGACCTTCATGTTCTCATCTCTGACTACGTTTACATGGACAGCAGTAATCTAATTATTGACCTTATTCTGAATAAGACAATATTGTGATTAAGGTGTTTACATGAGTTGCTTTTGTAATACTCCTTTCATGTTCCCGTTTTACATGTTATAGAACATAGATCGATTAACGGCACATGTCATTACGTCCCCACGCCACACCGTCCGACGTCCCTCCAGAATTTCACGTATCGACATACAGTTCGTCTTCGTTATAGTACCGTATACAGTTTTGGTTGTTTTTATTTTACATTTTTACGAACGCTTCAAGTGCAGTTAACTACTTGTCATGCTGTACGTGCAAATAAATTTTTGTACGTGCAAATAAACACACAGCAGTGCTCAACCGTTTTCCGGCAAACGAGAGCACGGCTGCGTCCGAAACCACGTACTTACATACTGTATAGTAGCCGAGATACTTCGAGATATTTCGCCTACTGTATACGTGTATTTCGCCTACTATATAGTAAGTACGTAAGTACTTAAGTAAGTAAGTACGTGGTTTCGGACGCAGCCGTGCTCTCTTGTTTGCTGGAAAACGGTTGAGCACTGCTGTGTGTGTACATGTCCTGTCGCAAAATGCGGTGAAAACCATCACACGATGTTAATAGTGTGATTAAGGTATGTACATCTCTGTAATTCACGTCGATAATGTGACTAAAAGAGGAGTACTCCACACGTCTTAATTCCATTTCTGTTTACTTCGAGTATGACTTTAATCGGATTAAGGTCATTAAAAATAGCTGTTTACATGATAATTTCTTAATCAGAGTATTGTCTTAATTGGGTTAATATTGGATTATTGTTGTCCATGTAAACGTACTGTCTATGGAGCATCAGAGTGAGACCATTAATCCCCTTTCCAGCAGATTTTTATGCATAGTCACATTTAACCTCATTACCCAGAGCCATTATAAATAAATAGCTGTTCTTCTTTTGAAAATTTGAAATGAATATCACACTGTAATTAAATGTTAAATTAGATTTGAAGCACTTAAAACATTTTTTTTGCATCTCTCTGTCTCAGCTGAAGTGGAAGTGTAAAAAAGATGACGACACCAATGGTGGATATTCCCAGGAAGTTCTTCAAGGCCTCCTTCAGAAGGTGACACACTGATTTATCTCCAAATCCAACACACTTGCGTCAGAAAATGACCTTGCCTTTAAATCTATATACATTTCACTATTCGGTATCGACCCAAGCGACTAAAACAAACACTACAGTCTGGTTCGACTGCTCACCATATTTTAACAAGTGTGAGAAAGTGTCCTCACACACGAACAAGCTGTTTCTCTTCCTAATGAGCCAGGTCTGGTGTCCTGCGCCCCAGGTTTTCAGTCCTGCATGACATCAACTGTTTAAATACTTTTACTTCTTCCCCTTACGCGAGCGCCATTAAATTTTTGTAGCAGCGAAAAGTGCCGAGGGCACTTCAAGTGCCCTCTTAAAGAGCTGCACGCCACTCTCGCTAGCCGTCTCTGCTGGTATGTTTAGTGCTATCAGGGGAGTTGCTGGCAAATGTGCTCTTCTCATGCAAGCTCACAGCAGCATGCGTACCACCCCGGTGAAGCACATAACTGATTGTTTGAGACCTTCTGGGAGAGATGCAGGTTTGTTAGCATTCCGGATTAGAGTCAGGATTAGAGCTCATACTGATTACTTCACGTTAATTTCAACCCCCTCAATTCTGTACCCTCCAAAAGTGTCCTCCCGTTTCAATGGAGCAGTGTTAACTAAAAAAGTTGGAGAGATCCCAGATTACAGATGATTGCTTTCCTTTGACATCTTTTACAGAAGTCACAATCCAAGGCTGTCTTGAAGGATTATTAGTATTCTGAAAGCAAAAGGAATTAAGTAATGAGTTTTGATAGGATTACAGCCAGGTATTACTGGCAAAAAAAGTGACGGACTCTAGTCTTCATTTGGCAAGCGTCTGTGTATATTTTGGAACTGGACATTCTAGCTGCAATCACACCAGCTCTACCTCCCTCCCAAAAAAAGCTTTGGAAAAGTTACATATATGAAATATGAATCCTTTGGGAGCCTTCTCCTTTGTCACTGTTGGCAAGGTTCTGGTCCGTAGTGTCCAATTGCGATCCTGACTTCCCTTTTCCCAGCGAATGAACATCGATTCCCAGCAGTCTTAGATTCTCAGAAACCATTTCTCCTTGCTCAACATAAAGTCTCTGTTAATAACTCAATAAGCTCTTGTCCATGACAGGTGACCTGCTGACGCAGCGCTATTTGAGTGCTTGTTCTTTCCTTCAGTAATGAGTAGTGGAGCCTCTTTAATGACTGTAAGTGAACATGGACCTCAGACAAAGCTAATACTCCATCCAAACCAATCCTTCACTCCTCTGTAAGGGTCAGAGGTTATGGAGTGAATCAAGCCAAACCTCCCATTGCTCCCCAGTCTAAATCTTACTGGCAGGCCTTGGGAGCTGAGCCATGTTCATTTCAGCCCCCGCGTCCCAAAAAAACGTAGTACCATTAGCAAAGCAGAAAGGTTCCAAATGGGGTAAAGATAAATTGTTTCTCAGAAGATGGATCTTTACCATTTCTCATGGACAGAACACAAATAGATAATGCTATAGTGATTAATGGTGTCCAGCTGAAATATGTAAGCTCTAATAAGGACTACTGAGCCAGGGTGTGAAATTAAGAAACATATCCTGTCTAAACTTGCTATGTATTCATTATTTTTTTTTACTGTTAGCATAAAGCCAACCTGTCACTTATAACCTTTAACAGTTTACACATAGTTAGATTGATGTGGCATATTTTTAATTTGAATTCTCATTTTCTGTTTGCAGTATGGTGACATCTTGAACATTATAGTATCGAGTAAGAAGAAAGGCAGCGCTGTGGTTGAGTTTGCGACCGTAAGAGCAGCGGTGAGTACTTTCACACTGACTCGTAGTTCCAGAAGTATTTTGGTATGGCCAAGACCAGGTTGACCAGTGAAGTATACAGTTATAGAAGAGAAATTATTTATAATCGCACTATCTGGTCTCACCCAGAAGAAAATGGGTTACCTTTTGAGTCTGGTTCCTCTCAAGGTTTCTTCCTCATGTCGTCTCAGGGTGTTTTCCCCTGCCACCGTCGCCTCTTGCTTGCTCATTAGGGACAAATCTGAATCTGGATTTCTGTAAAGCTGCTTTGTGACAGAGTCAACTGTTAAAAGTGTTATATAAATAAAACTGAATAGAAATTGAATAGGAGTGATGTATTAATGACATTAAATTCACTTTGCTTACTGTTTATAACCTTATAATGTTAATGTCGATCCTATTAGGTCAGTTTGGTTTACTTTTACACTGTGTGCGTACATATTAATTGTCAATTGGCTAAATAGTGAAAACCTGTGCGTCACATACTTGGACCTCTGACACTCTTGGGCATCATCTAAGTGAAATAAGCAAGAGAGAAAATTCAAATCTTTTTAAACATGTTCCAGTATGTGGTCCCTCACAACGCAAGGCAAGTAAATTGTTGCTTAACAGCAAAACATTGTTAGAAAGATTTATTGTTAGTTACCCATTTCATCATTAATATTAATTGCGTAATCGCAGGGTTTATTTGAAACGTATACCAAAGTCTCCAATGCACATTTGTGTGCCTGAAGGTGACATTTATGGCTTTATGGATTTATAGTTCATGTGTATAGATTATGTGACTGATGCTGTAAAGGAGTTAGTCTAGCATGTTTAATGGAGACCAGAGCTTTACTTATTGTCAGGATCTGTCTGGCTGCATGCTGGGACTTGGACTGTTGTGGGCTCTGCCTGCTTGTGTGGTTGCTTCCCCAGAGAACATGGCCGCCATGCTTTAAGAACTGACTCTTTGTGTGTGGCGTTTAATGGTCCCAGGGCAGACTGGAGGCCTGGGGCTAGCTCAAGTTCAACACACACACACACACACACACACACACAGTTTCTGTAACGTGCACATATAGATTAAATCACTGTGCTGTGATTGTGATGACAATACAAAATGCAGTAGGTTTTTTTTTTTTCTTCTTTCGCTTATGTTTACTTCGACAGTGATGAAAGTAACTCTATTGTGTTTTCTTTAACGTATGTTTAAGGTTTTAAGGCAACACATGAAGTATGATTTATATTGAAATATTTCTTGGTAATTTTGGTGCTTTATGACACTGTTACAATGAGTTACGGCAGAGACTCGCCTCGGCTACTTATGATTTACAAGATGAGGAGCACAATGTCCTTGACAGCGGTATTAGAGTGGGTGGTGAGGCTTTAGACCTTATTGAGCGGAGTGTACAGACGAGGTGGCGAGAGAACCGAACATACCAAAGAATACTGTGAGTAATATAGGAAACAGACCACCATGCCAAAGAAAAGCAAAAAAAAAAAAAAAAAAAAAACCCTCAGAATTTCATTACAAATAAATATTGGACACCATTATTATCTGAGATTTTTACAATTGGTGCTAGGAAGGAAAAAAAGAAAGAGCATATATACACACAACATTCTGCAGTAATTTTAAACATGAATGTGTGTTCATTATAAAATGTTCGGGTGCTCATGTCCAGTCCTGGAAACTCACTCTCGGCTTATTTTTTTCCCCCTCTTCCAACCACAAATGATCTTTTAAAACTCCTTTATGATGAAGCTGTTAATGTACTCATTTTGTACTCCCATTCAGGAACTTGCCTGCAAAAATGAGAGTGGTTTGACAGGAACCCCTTTAAAAATTACATGGCTGGAGGGACAACCTGCGAACACTGATCCAACGGCACCCAATAACTCTTCACAGGTATACTAGCTATAAGCAGTGTATTGCATGCTTCTCTGCTTTTTCCTGATTCAATGCTTCTGCTTCCATATGCTCCATAGAAATTACCATTCCTAAAAACTCAAAATGCACATGCTGCTGGTTCGGCCTCCAATCCAAATAACGTGTTCTAAGCGCTGTTTCCACTTCTTGAAGAGAAATATGTAAACGCTTGACATTCTATATTTGCATCAGCGGGAAACATATTTGCCGCACTCGCGTGCTCATCGTGAGGCTCCCGGACAATGTGTTTAGAGAAAGGGGGTTTGGGTTTGTTTCCTTTGGAAGCCGCACTCTGTGCACGTCTAGCAGCTTTGGCGGCCCCCTGGGCTGTCCCTCGTTAAGGCCTGACCCAGCAGGTGGAACGTGAGAAGCACAGGACCAGCTAGCTGTATATGTAATAGACGACTGGCACGAGAGGCTGCTTTACTCCTACCCCCCTCAAGGGGAGGGTTAACCCTAAACATTCCTCTAAGTTTCCTGCTTTTAAAGTTCCTCTATCCATCATTTACATTTTCTACTATCTATTCTTCCTACTATAGTCCCCTCGTGACTTGTCTATGTACGTTATGTTATAAAGAAGTGATGAACTTACTTCCTGTAAAACATTACACAAACAATTCTCACCTTTGTCACTTTTTGGAATGTGCCACAGCTTCGTATTACTTCTCGTGAACCTCAAATGTATTTGTGGAATTTTCTTCATGGGTTTTTTTGCAGGAAAAATATTCAATATTGTTATTACGATAACAACATTGAAAGCCAATTACTTCACCAATGCTGGGTTCCCGGACGCTAGTATAAAAAAAAACCCACCATCATTATAATGCAGCAATTTTCATGCTAATCTGCAGTTGAGGAGGTGAACATTACTAATGCTGTCAAGCATCTGGGTCAAGGTTACCCTTGACAGTCTTGGAGATTTGCCGGAGCTGCTGCGTATCCCACAATGCCTGTGTTCCCTCGCCTCCTCACGCCAGCTGTAATTGCAGAGGAGAGGTTTTGAGATGTATGTTTTTTTTAACCTCATGAATTTCCCATTAGTGCACGGAGACCTTGGAGTGTTTTATTTATTTAATTTTTTAAGCCCTTTTCTGGTGTTGGTACCCAAGTTTGTACTCTTTTATGGACTATAAGGTGCTGTTTTTTATGTTTTATTATTAAAAATAAGTTTTAGCTCTATTGTAGGCTGGTACAGTCTAGTTTGGCAGCAGGGCAACACTGACCTATAATATGGATATGTACTAATCTGTACACTTAATACTAGACGTCGACCGACAGTGGATTTTACCTATAACTATCCTGAGCAGTACATGCTGATTAATGTTTTTAATTATTAAAAACATTATTATTATTATTTTAATATTTTAAAATATTAATCAACCGATAGTTTTTAAAATAGATACTGAATGAGAACATAACACTCAAAGTAAAATATTGCTGAACTTTGATGCAAAAATAAACAGTACTGACTGTACCTTGAAACTGTACTGTACTTAAAAAAAAAATTAAATAAGTATTAATTTATATTAACTATTAATATACATTAAAGTAAATAAAAGATATCTAAACAGTAACACTCCAAACAACAAATAAAAATTTGTCAAAATTTGTCAGTGATGGTTTCTATTTCACCTCTGATAGGGCTGTTCTCGAGCAGGCCCTCGGGCAGGTCAGCCGCTCACGCAACAGACGCAACCCGGAAAAAATGGATTTTTGCCCCAGACTGATAGCTCCAGCAATCCAATAATCGGCATCAACCTCTACTTAATACTATTTTACTATGTCTCCAATGTGCTACATGAGGTAGCCTCTTACAAATTTTTTTAGTTCCACAAAAATTTCACAAGACTCATTTTCTTGAGTTTGTAGTGTTGCAAGAGCAGTGATTCAATACGAGGCCTGCTCTCCAGAGCTGGTCAAGTACTCCTTATATAGAATGTTTCTTTCATTTTCAGCTTTTTGGAATATGCCACAGCCACTTCATTAGAAGTGAAAGTGTTGATATTAGACAGCCCATGAAGTTTGTGCCTATTTTTATTTTTTAAGAGTTATGCTTTCAATCATTGTGGTTGTAAATATGATTGCGTGTCTTTACTCTAAGAGGAAAATTGCTTGTATTAATGAAGGGCTCGGTTCCTAGTTGGTCTGGCATACATTGTTTTCCTCCCTTCAAAAGAGCGCCATTAATTTCTAGTAGCCTCCTAATGTCAAACTCCAGACATCTGTAGTGATGCTTTTGGAATGAGTAACTACAGTGTCATATGAGCAATACTGTATGTAGGAACTAAGCTTTTTTTATGAAATCTTTACAAGGTTTCTGCTGATTAAAAAGGAAATAAAATCCCACTGAAATGATTCATTCAGCTAAATCATCTCACTGCTGTGTCTGTCACTGCTATAAGTTCTAGCTTGGAACATTTTGGAACTGTTTTTTTTTTTTCACTCTTTCCTGTCAGAGGTATTCTAGTTCCCATCCAGACACAACATTAACCAGATGTGTCTACTACTCTGACTTTTCCTTCACTCGCCCAGCTGTGTCTATAAGCCTTGACTGAAAGAAGTACATTATCCTGTTGATAAATTTGTCCGGTTTGGGACTTGTGTTGGCAGCACTAGTTAGGCCGACTTTGCCTAGACAGACATCTGAAAGGAATCAGGTTTCTGAGAAACGTCTAGTGTAGTAGCTTTGACATTGATATTAGCACGAGTTAATCATGTAATTTATGGCTGTGGTTTTCCTCTGATGTAGTGATCAATTCGGTCGTAATATTGAAATTGGTGTTATCTTCATTATCAGGATCAAATAGATTACGGTGAAGGTCATAGTTTACCTCTGCCTAAATGGTAGCAGGTTCAGAAAGGATTATTTACGTAGAAAAACCCCCCCAGTGAAACAGTTGCATGCTTTCAGGAGCATTGTTTGAGGCTGCCAGGCGCAGTAACAACAAAGAACGGAATGCCTCGGTTATCAAAACAATATTATGGGCATTGTTTTGTGCAAATTGTTTTGTGCAAGGGAAGAAGTGTATATTTTTTCATTATGCTGTGTGATGGCCGGTTTCTGGTATTCCGGGTGATAGTGGAGTGGAATTTGGAAAGGAAAGTGGTACCAGATGTTGTCAGGGTACGTTGCAGACATTTGGCTTGTTCTGCAGCCCCAAGGTAATTTGTCTTCTAATTATTGTCCCTTTCTTTTTACACCAGCCGTGTGAGATTTGGGCACTTGGGCTTCATGCAAGTTCACAATCAGATGAGGTTTTTTTTTTTTCTTTTTCATTATTATATGGTCCTGTTACATATTATGGGTGTGATTATATCTGCTTTCTCTAAAGGTAATTCTCATATTATGGTTCAGTTTTTTTTTTTATATTCAAAACATATATGTATATTGAGGTCCCTGTTTTTCAGCTGTTTTCTTACACTTTATGCACATTTATGGATTTTACTTTATTATGAGCCAAGACATCATTCTAAGCATAGCGCCTGTACCTTAAAGGCTTTAGAAAAAATGTTTGTTCTCAGTTGTACAATGGTTTTGCTGAAACAGCATCACTTCACGTCATATATGTAATACTCAAAGCGGGGTGTTTGAAAAATGTTCGTATCCTACTCGTGCTCCTGACTGTGTGTAAATTTACACATAAGAAGACTTGACTAATGTAAACCTTGACTTGATCGACTTCATATCATATAATTAGCATGGATTGCTTTACATTTATATATGGAATATACTGACCAGTTTAAATTGCTTATTTTTGATTACATTTACAGCATTTAGCAGATGCCCTTATCCAGAGCAACATATAAAAATGAGTCTCTATCAAAAACACACACTCATGCTCGTTCAAAAGGACAGGGACTAAAAATATCGTCGAGAACATTGTGTGAAAACCAGTCATTTTATATCATTGACATTCATTAAAGAATGTGAAGCCAATACAAACCCAAACACAGTACAAAATTAAGACATTCAATTATGACAAAAGAAATGGCGCTGTATTAATGGAGGACGGGCCGGTCTGTCTGCGCATTGCCGTACACACGTATTAGCACCTTAATACTAAGGTTTATCAGCTATTGTAAGTGAAGGAGTGCCATTGAATGAGGCAGCTGGAGAATCATTGGATCAATTTTTGAGTGTTTTGTTGAACAAATAGTACCTCTCAAATAGTGAAATCATGATGAGATATAGGATTGAGATGAACCACTTAAAATTACTTTTAAGTGTTAATAAGGGTTATTTTTTTTTCTTAAGAACACTCTGAGCTTTACATACTGGTATTGCTAAGCAAAGTTTTGTATTTATTAAAACTGTGTATTAATAAATGTCCCTGTGACTCCTGCTCATTTGTAGTCTACCTCTTGCATATACTGCTAGCTTACAGAATCCATCCATCCATTTTCTGTACCACTTATCCTACACATGGTTGCGGCGATCCTCGAGCCTATCCCAGGGGACTTGGGGCACACTGTGGGGACACCCTGGACGGGGTGCCAACCCATCAGAGGGCAAAATCACACACCCATTCACGTACTATGGACAATTTAGAGATGCCAGTCAACCCTCAACGCGTGTCTTTGGATTGGGGGAGGATACTGGCGTAGCCGGAGGAAACCCCAGAAGCACGGGAAGAACATGCAAGCTTTGTGCACACAGGGCGGAGGCGGGAATCAATCCCTCATCCCTGGAGGTGCGAGGCAAACGTGCTAACCTCTAAACCCCCAAGTGTACTTAATGTGTTGAAATTTAGTTGCTGATTATAGACCCCAGGAGAATCACAGAGACATGTATTAATACAGAGATTCATATTAATAAATATAAAACATAGTGATAGTGATAGTGGAATCAGAATGTAAAGATCAGAGTGTTCTTGATGGGGGGAAAAGCCCTTACAGCAGTTAAAAATCGTCAAGTATCTCAATACGGACAGGTAAAGTGAACATCCAACAACGAAGCACTAAGTCTAACAATATGGTAGACTTTAGTTTAGATTTATTGGACCTAATTTATGGATGCAATGGTTCTACTGTTGTCCCCATGATTAATTAGAGTAAGAAAATTAGGAATGTAAGGGAAGAAATACGATTGAGAAAGAGGGAAGCAACTGTGACCTTTCAGTGATTGAGAGACCTGAGATTTTTAAAGGGTTTGAAAAATGAGTTTGCTTGCCTTTTTTTTTTTTTTTTTTTTTTTTTTGGGATAAGTAATGTGTGGTGTAATTGCTTAATAGCTGTGCTGTTGTACTTTAGCCAGACCTACTTGGTAAATGTGTTAGCTACAAAAGGAGCAAACTACACAACTAGTTTTGGGGAAAATAACATCACTTAGATGCCTGCTGTGTTTAGGTGATATAACTTTAATTCTGGATCACATGGATGCAATTTCCCATTGACAAGAGATTTTACTTGCAGTCTGCGCTATTGACTTTGGTGGGATTACTGGGACTGCTTCTCTAAAACACTGAAACACATTAAACACATTTTTTTATAACACATCAATAAACATCTAATTATTGAAAACAAATAGATTCAGCATCCTTTGAATGTAAATAATGAAATCAGGAAATCAAACATTAACCATGAATAATATGCCTAAAAGAGATTCAGTCTTCTTATGGAACTTCAGAATGAGGATGTCATGTTTTATGTCTTATGCAATTGATTTATAATATAATAATTATATATGATGATAATTAAAATATATAAGTGCTAAGTTGCTTGATAGAACATGTGTATTTGAGATATCATGTCAGTCTTCTGAAAAAAAAGTTGTTTTAAAAGGTTTTAAAACCAATATATATCAGTGTATTTTCACAAGATTTTTACATTTCAGTGCCAATTTATCAGTCATGTGTTTAATATATTTAACATACTTTGTTTGTTAATAATCTCGATTATCCTGTCAGTGCTCAAAGTCTATTTGAACCACAAAGCCATTAACAAGCGTTGTTTATTATTGTCCAAATTGGAGATGTCCTCACCACTCAGTATCTGGTATTCTTCCAGTAACGTCAGGAAGTCCATACATTGGTTTTCCATTAATATATAACATCACATGGCACAATTTTTCCTTTACTGGTTGAGTTTGTCCATAACCTGCAGTACATCATCCAATATAGAGGGCCCCAAGTCTACAGTAAAAGTGAAAGTTGTGTCACTTTCTTCTGGCTGGAATTCCTCAGGAGTAGTCTGTGTTGAATCCCTACCTGAGCTGAGGCTCCCCCTGCCAGGGCTTTTACTGATCGATTCCTCTTTTCGATGCAGTTCATAAGCTTCTTCCTCCCCGTCGTCAGTGTCCAGAAGTGGAAGCGAGTTACATTTTTTGCGTCTTTCAGCTAAAGGCTGGTTTTGGAACTCCCAGTCGGCACTGTCCTGGCACAGCTCTGGTTCATTTAGGTTGAGGCGAGGAGGCTTTGGAGGAGGCATACAGGCCTGGAGCAGGTTCTGCTCACTCTGAGAGCTTTGCAGCAACAACCTGTGGCCCTGCTTCAGGAAAGAAAGGTCTCCAAAGCTGTCCCCGTTTGCATCCGAGTCAACGTGGGTGAGATGTCGGAAATCTGCCAGTGGAAGACTGATCATATTGACGGACAGAACTTTGCGCTTTGACGATATCCTTGGCCACCTCCCTGAAGGAGGCTTACCTTGTAATGTTGTCCTTAATGACATCCCACTGAATTTGGTCTAGCGCAAAAAATATGGGTTCCTTCTTGAAGGTCAGTGTAAGGGCTCTTTACGGATGGCACATCATGGAACACTTTTCTAAAAGAAAAGCTGTGTACAGCAAAGACAAATTCAGCATAGTCATGTCAGTGAATTTTGGCACATTTACCTGATGGTGGCCAATTATTCTCCTAAATGTATATTTGCTACCAACAAACATGAGCTTTGCCTTTAACAAGGCCATAATATTTGATAGGATAATAGCATAGTTCTAAACACATTTATCCAGTACTATAATAAGGAAATATAAAGCAGTCAGTGATGAGCACATGCATGTATTATCCATTATTTGTGATAACCTGCACCCTTTATGCTTAAACATCACTCTTTCTAAGCATTTTAATGTGATGTGAGTATATATGTTTAGACCAATTACGCATCTTCATCTGTGACAGATGCTACTACTCTGGCCTTCAGATCAAATCCTTCACAATATGAATCGATTCTCATACAGAAATGGCTGCTAACATGTTTTAAAAGCAATTTGTTTTTGTTTGTTTTTTTATTCAGGAAGCTCTCAAAATTAAGACTCTTCAATTAAGTCACAGGCAAATACTGGCACGACAGTCCTGTGGACTTGAGATTTTACACACTAACGACCTCCTGCAGATCCACACACTTTAGATCCGTTCTCGTGACTCAAAACACTCACTTCATAAATGTGTGGAGTACTAGAGAAAACATGTTTTCTTGTCCAATAAAGGTTTTATCGTCACTTTAGTAGCAGCTGGAGATGAGGGAACGTGGACATAACAGCATTCCTTTTTAACCATGTAAGAATGAGGGAGGGAGAGGAGTGGCCCATTTTAAGGAAGCTTTAGAGTGTTTATCTGCCAAGACAAAATTAATGTGGGCCTGAACCAACAAAACTTTGCCAAGACACCTCACAACCCCTATGAAAATACACCTCCTGTTCCCGCTCTTCCACTTCTTTCCTGTAGCCTCTCATTATTCAGTTTTGAGAAATACTGTTTTATATTATACAAGTTCAGAAAAAAACGCTTAAATTTTTATTAAAATGTTTTTTTTTTAAATTAGCCACATGAATCTCAGTCAGCCCAGCTCACTGTTTACAGCCGATAACTCGTGCTGACCCTTTTGAAAGGTTTTCTTGAGCTGGTTCCCTTCCCCAACACCTACTCACACGTGATTGTCTGTCAGTTTACCAGGATGTGGCACATACTTGAGGCATTTTGGATTAAATGATGGCTTGTTCAACTCTAAAGTTCTGGGAAACGGAGAACAAGTCCTGTTGTTATTATTATAGCTGGCGTGTAGCATTGAATTATGAATTCTCTGTGGTAGAAATATATTCTATTGTCTATGGACTGACTTTGACATGCCTGTTCTACCTATTGTATCAAGTGTAATTCTTTCCTTTTTTGACAGCATTATAAGACATAAATGCACATCAACCCATCAAAAAACATTAACATAACTCTGCTTTTTATGTACACCACTTAGTTCAAGCTCACCAATGCAAGTAAAAGAGCAGCCGCTGAGTGTTTGAAGAGAAAAAACATATTTCCTTACCTAGATCCAAATCTTTTCAATAACACGTGTTTATATCATTGGCCGGAAATTCAGACCCGATAAGAGATACTCCACAGTTCATAGTCCTTTCTAGTTTGCGAGTACTAAGGTCCAACGTCAGGTGTGACGGTTGATAGTATTGTGTTACAGTTACACAGGTTAGGCCTGAAGGCGTGTCTGTCTGAACAGGTGGAGTGATTTTTTTCAGAAACACCATGTCAGAATCGTTTTCTTCTCTGTTGAGATCACCTTGAAGTAAAACAGTGTAAATCCTAAAAAATTGTACCCTTCTCGCTGTTAACTTTGTGCTCCGTTCCTCCCTTCGCTTTTTGGTAATTTACACTGCTCCTGTTCATATACTTGTAAAACCTGGGGTATTATAGTCACTCGATTTGGCTGAGCTGGAAAGATGAGTTAAATGATTAGTAATATCTCCGTCATTGTGCATCTTTGTTGATTTCGTGTATTGTGTTTGTTTTCCTAAAGCTCCCTTCGTCCCAGGTTTCAGTGGTTTCTGGATGATTTAGAAGGTATGCACACATGTTTGGAATAAAGTAATTCATAGTCTGGGACATGTATAGGCTGGCCACAGTTGCACAAGCAGCTTTTCCAAAGAAGAACCTGTTTCAGCTCTCACACCCACGTACTGTACATTCATTCACATCACTGTCTGTACTTTTCCTTGCAGTGGACTCATATTACAGCAATAGTGGAATGAAAACTAACACTTTGGTCCTTGGTTTTAATTTATTGTTTTAGGAATGTGCAGTTTTCTAGGACATTATTTAGCGTTTATCAGATAGAGTACATGTGTCAAACTCCAGGCTTGGAGGCCAAACATTTCGCATGGCCTCGTTTCAAAATTAACAACTAAACAGCCCGTAATACCCACTACAAAACATTTTAGTGACCGCCACTGTACAGCACATGTGGTTTTTCATCTTACAGTGCTGATTAAAGTTGATGCCTATCTGCTATGCTTGATGAAAGTCAGAAATGCACCTAAAAATGATTCAGAAACTCGTATTATGATTCAGGAAGTTTCAGGGCTTAGGTTATTGATAATAAGCAATAGAATAGTTAATGATAAAGACATAAATGTCCTTCGATTATGGCCCTTCAAGGGCTTACAAACATGCTGATGTGGGCCAAGCAGAATTTAGAGTAACATATTAGTACACTATAGATCGATAGAACGACAGACAGACAGATACTCAGCGTCGCAAATGGTTCAGGCAACAAATTCAAGGACAAACCACCATAAAGCGTCTTAGTGAGGTGTTGGGCTAAGCTGCCAGAACAGCTCAACGGCTCATGACACAGCTTCTGGAATTGTACTGGAGGGATGAAAACCATTCTTTCAGAAGATATCTCCTCAGTTGATGTTTTGATGATAGTGGTGAAGAGCTCGGTCTAACCCATCATTCACAGTTATCTGAAGAACAGCTGCACTTCTGTTTTTTGTTAAATATTGGTGACATTGTATTATTCCTTGCACAGTGGTGGCTCAACAAAGGTCGGGGGTTCAGGCCCCAGGACAGCAAGCTGTCACTTTTGAGCCCTTGAGTAAGGCACTTAAACCTGTCTGCTCCAGGAGTACCGTATCATCATCTTCTTCTTCTTCTTCTTGTTCTTCATATTGCACAAATTCACAAGCATCATTGCCAGTTGAGCAGACTTTCATGGAAACTCCTGCCATCTGTGCCCCAATAATGAACCCACTTTCAAACTAACTTGGACCACTGCTCAGCATTGTACATGCTGTAGCGCATAATACAATGTTAGTTGCTTAATTATGTGGTACATTGGTCTGGAACCATCTGCGTTAATTTCTCCACTCTAGACAGAGTACTTCATTCTAGTTTGTTTTTTTCCATTAATCTTCCTTGCACAGTTTATTCAGACACAAATTGAAAGGTCAACACTAAATAAATTTACTAATAACTTTGCACTGCACCACAGCCTTGGAAATCTACCATACCCAATAAGATTCGTGCATTACTTGTAGATGTAACCTGATTTCATTCAATGTAATTAAGGAAATGGTTGCAGGTATTTTAACCTGATTCATTAGAGGACCTTCTGGTTGATATTACTGACTATGAAATATGAAATGCCTGTAAACATTGAATAAAAACCAGTGAAAATAAGCAATGGTTCTTATTATTAGGGAAGCATGTTCCATCATTAATACTGAGCCAGACTCTGGGATGACTCTGGGATGACCTGTGCCTGGGACAGATACGGCATTGTTGAGAAAACCAAAGTGGTTCATGTCAAGACTTCAACTTGACAGGAAGTAGTCCTTCTGTTGGACACATGCTGTTCCAGGACATGCTCCAAGTTTTCTTGACCGGCGCCTTCTGGAGTGTGAAAGCTGAAATGTCTTAGGGGTTGTCTTTCATTTTACAAGTGCTTTCGTACTTATGCAATAAACATTTACTCTTCCCTTGTCTCCATCAAAAGAATCAAGTCTTTCTCCACAGATGCAGTCACTCATGCAGCCCAAACAACATCGGCCCTCGCTACAACATTTCGACCACAAGTGCAACTGCACATTTTAATAGCTCTCATTCCACTTTCTGCACGAGTCCACACTTTCATTACCTTCCCTTTAGGTTTCACGCAACAGCATAATCAAGACATTAATGAAGCTTTGTGCTATCTAAAGTCTTGGTTACATACCAAGCTTGGTGTTTCATGAGAAGTAAAGTTAGAACTGCTTTCATGTTCTGCTTGGTATGTCTCTTGGAGTCAGGCTTGATTATTCTGGCCTTTACTTATGAGTAGGATGGATTGTTGATTGAGATTTTAGCCAAGTTTAGGCCATTGTTGGTTTCTCTAGCGCTTGGTACAGCTTTTTCTCAAACCCTGGGATGCGAAATCCTAGTTGCTTGGGAAAAGTATTTCCAGATCCATCTTTGGGCAGGCTTTGAGTTAAGACTGGCTTTTTTGTGTGTATGTTAATTTGTGTGCCTCTTGTGGATTTGGTTCTAATGGTTTAGTCCATAAACACAAGTAAAACAATTATTGCTTTGTCTATGTGAGTCTGCCTTCTCTGCATTCCCTTGGATTTGTTCATGATTTTGCTTGAAGGGATCTTGGATTTCTTTTGCCGTCTGTAATATGGATTATTGTCTAGTCTATTGGCATATTTGTCCAGTTGAATGTCAAATATATGAGCCATTGCACATCCTATAATTGGGAAATAAAACTGAGAAATAACACCTGGCCCAACAAAGATTGAACTGTACTGTATTTAACACAGTTCCTATATACATGTCATTGCCAGGCATGTCAGTGTGATATAAAGCAGAATTTACAGCCTTTATAAACTTCCATATAGTCCTGAGAGCAGACAGCTCAAACTGGATTTTTACTTGATAGTCTAAAGCCTGTGAATGCTTATAACTCTTGAATGCAAGTTCATGCCACAAAATCTGACTGAATGAAAGCATTTACCAACTTGTGGCACTTGGCAAAGAATCGGTTCTCGTTATTAGATGACGTTTCTCATCTTGAGCTTGCTTGGAGATTTGGGAGACAGAAGTAAACATTGCTTCGGAATCTGCATTCCAAGCAGGATTTGTTAATCACATTGATGAGCTAAGAGTCTGCTTGCACTTTTTGTGACAGATTTGGACAGCGTATTTCCTCTATATGCCAGCAATATAATGCCTCCAACTTTGCTGGCAAATACCACATTCATTGATTGACTAGAAACTTTCTGCTACATCCTTTTGTATTGTTCACTGGTTACCCTTAATGTCCCCACGACTGCGGTTTGGTCTGGGATTGCCTCACAGTAGAATTGTTGCGCACACAGTGCTGGAAATATATTAGTTTAGCATTTTTCTATTCGACAGCAGTCTTCTCAGTATTACAAAAGTGTTGTACAAATTGACTGTGCACATGGACATGAACCTCAGTTATCTAGACCTATGTGAATAATTTAGGCACATTTTAGAGAATAGTAATTCAATAGCTGCAGTGTAGTTAGCCATATGAGAAGGCATTGTGCATGCAGCATTTTATAAAGGAGGAGAAAGAAAAAACGTATAATAATTTGAATTTGTATACATGGGTCGTGAATTGGTTTCATTAGCTTTCTAGGTAAAACACAGAGCAGAGGATTCAGTAAGTGTGATGTGATTTGTCTATGCACTATGCAAGATGCTTTAATATATTTACTTTAATACATATGATTATTGTTGAAAGTAAGGAGGGGTGTTAGGAATGAGGGGCTGTTATCTGTGTACCTCTAATGGCAAAATAAAGGATTTATTCACATTATAACATTTAAGATGTGGAAAATGTGTGTTTAAATCTTTTGAGGGTCTCCACTACATCGGTGTCCAATCTTAATGGTAAATGGCTAACATTTACCAAAACATCTAAATCAACATGTTTAATCAGTTGGCTCGTTTGGAATGAAAATCTGCAGCCACATTCAACCCTTTACAGATAATATAAGACACACCTGCTCTACCATTACACATTTTAGCTTCAGCATTGACTGATCTCAGTGTCTGTTGTATACATACAGCATTCGAGGTGCTTTCTCAGCCTGGGCTTTTTATTCGAATCACCAGATGGTTGACATGCTGATGGTTAAGCCCTGCCTCTCTGCTTTGGTTTCTGGCTTTGTTCTTCAACAAAGTGGAGGAAGCTGTCCTTCTGCAAACACACAGAAAACAAACAAAATTAGGAAGTTGATTTTTAATTTTTTTTTTTTTTTTTTTTTTTTACACTAGTGATGAGCACCACTATATATAAGCTGTTAGGCCCTTTACTATAGCCATTTTTCCTTTTATAAAGTCTTCATTTCTGCTGGGAACGTGCTATTCACAGGCATGCGGCAGCCTGGATCTGGTGTTTGTTTGACTTATTGAAGAGGCACAGGCACACATTTTGTGTATGCATATCAATCTCCCTTAATGATCAAGTTCTTTTGCTGTCATTAATCAAGTCAGACATCCCACCGGCACAATAAGAATGAGAAGTTAAATTTTTAAAAAAAAAAACAACTGAAAAAAAAAAGGACTGACTGTTTTTACTGCTGTGTTTGATCAAATGGGTTCCTCACACAACACAATCTTTGCATACACCTCATTTCTGTGTTGTTTTAGTAAAATATATTTGTTTTGTAAGTGAAATAAGTTATGTCTATAATTTCACCTTTCAAAAGAGCCATGATGTTAAGTGACATTATATCGAGAGCACAGTGTTTAGAAAACTGTCTGTTACTATGTGGTTACTTGAAAGAAGCAAAATAAGCCACTTCGCTGTGGAGCATTCCACTTTTTCTCACGAAGTTGATGCAAACATGATGAACTATGTTTAAACGGTTGCAAGTGTCATTGCCCGGTCACCAGAAATCATGGTTTCTGGGGCCTTTAGCATATAATCTCTCTCTCTCTCTCTCTCTCTCTCTCTCTCTCTCTCTCTCTTTTTCTCTCTATCTCTCTCTCGCTCACACACACACACTTGTCTTACCGGCCTTGTAAGGGCATTCCATTAGCATTAATACTATGCCTACACCTAAATCTAACCTTAACCTCAGTAACCTCAGGAACCTTTTGGTTCTTTTACATCTTTAAACATCAAAATGTTTATATAAAATTGGCAGTTTTCCTCTTTGAGACCAGCCAAATGTCCCCACAAGGTCCAAACCGTCAGATATTCCCATTCTTCTTGGGACATTTTGTCCACATTAAGATATAAAAACATGCCTACACTACAAACATTTTTAAGGCAGCAGAAGGCTGGACTGATCAGTTCCAGTCCATTCTCTAATAGAGAGCAACACCTAATCCAAGTATGACTCGTGCCGCTGTCTGGAAATAAGAATCAGAGGTAATAGCTTATGCTTGTGTGCGTTTTTGTGTGAGAAGGTGTCATGCCCTGCTTTGTCATTAATCTAAACAACCTGTGACCCAGCCAGAGACGGGAGTCTGAATGCAGAGTGTTTTCACACTTAGTGGGTGTTTTCCCTGACGTAAAACCTATGACGCAACCTTCCCCATATGGAGCAACTCAAGACTGTTCAGTTTATGCACACGTTGAACTGTGAGGACATACACACGCACAGACACCACGGAGCCAAACACACTCCTCACACCTGTGACAGCGCTCAGTGTCTTATTATGAGTAAGAGCAGTCTCCCAGCTCATCCTGTATCAGCCAGCCATCTGGTGTATCACCGGCGAAAGCCCAGGGGTTGTTTACTGACATCACCGCTGTTCAGAACTCCCATGATCACATGAGCCGATGAGGTCAGCCATGCCATTCGCAAGTGTTAACTCAAATTGTTCCTGAAGAGTTCTTATGGCACCTTGATATATGCTGGCCACTTTATTAGGAACACCTGTACACCTGCTCATTAATGCAATTATCCAATCAATCAATCATGTGGCAGCAGCACAATGCATAAAATCATGTAGATACAGGTGAAGAGCTTCCATCAATGTTCAGATAAATCATCAGAACAAGGCAAAAATGTGATCTCAGTGACCGTGGCATGGTGCAAACTAGTTTAGTTTGTAGGCGCCCTTTCAGGAATTTCCCCCTCATGCCGAGCGCTGCATGAAGTGTTCAGTAAGCTCACTTCTGTGTTGTCATATGTTTTGTTTATGTTGCCATATGTGATTTTTTTTTTATTTATGTCCTGTCTCCACCCTTGTAATATCATTGGTTGTTTCCCTCACGTGTCCTTTTGTCCTGCACCTGTTCTTAGTTGCCCCTTTGATTCGTTATTATATGTAAACACCTGTGTGTCTTTGTCCTGGCCGAGGTATTGTTCAGCGTTTACCTGTCTGTTATTGCTGAGTGTTTTTCTTCTGTGTTCTGATTCCCCGGTTCCCCGACTGGGTTGAGTATTTTAGAAATCGCTGATCTCCTGGGATTTTAACACACAACAGTGTAGAATTTATACAGAATGGTGCGGGGGGGAAACATCCAGTAGCCGCAGCGCCTTGTTGATGAGAGAAGTCAGAGGAGAATGACCAGACTGGTTCGAGTTGACAGGAAGGCTATGGGAACTCAAATTACTACTTTTTACAACCATGGTGAGCAGAAAAGTATCTTAGAACACACAGCACATGAAACCCGGAGATGGTGGTTTGCAACAGCCGAAGACCACATCGTGTTCGACTCTGGTCAGACAAGAACTGGAATCTACAGTGAGTCTACAGTGGGCACAGGCTGACTGAAACTGGACAGTTGAAGATTTGGAAAAACATCACCTGGTCTTTTTCCAGTTTCTGCTGCTCTCGCATCTTTCTGCTGTAACTGCTGGAGTTTGTGTTATCGTGTTCTTCATTGTGGTCTGTTCAAGTTTGGCCAGCACACAGGAAGATATCTGAAGCCTGAAGCCTAACACCCCAATCGATCCACACCCCACACACAATCCTTCAGTACGTACAGTAAACTGTACTACTTAGGAAGCTGCAGCTGTGTCCAGCCGTGTCTCTGTACATAAGAGGGCGCAGTGGAGCTTTTGTTTGAAGAACTGGAGATGAAAAATCCAATCTGGCAGGGTTGTTTTTGTTTGGTTTAATTGAAGATGCAGCTTTTGTTTATGTACTTAATTGAGCTTGCGTGATGTTTGGTGGTTAGGAGGTGGACATGAGGCTTGAGCTCACACAAGAGGAATGCTAATGGCACGTCTCTCCTGCCTGCACTCACAGCATTATTGTTTCCTCTATTTCTTCCCTCCATTTGCAGATCACTTGGGTAAATACTGGTGACCACAACCACATCCTACAGATGGTTTACCTTACAACACATATCACTTACTGTCATGCTCTTTTCCCCTTTTCTAAACACACACACACACACACACACACACACACACACAAAGATAAACCCATGCACTACAACCTCACTATCTTTTTTTTTTTAATTGTTTTTTTATTTTATTTTATACTGGACACATTTTTGGTCTTTCTCCATCAATAACTTTAAAACACATTTTGAAACTCTTCTGTGCTTTCTCTCTTTTTATCTCTCCCTTTCATGATACGATGCAGTGCCCTTCTGAATTACTGGTAACTTTCTTTAAAAAGGGGAAAATTTTTGTATTTTTTGTATTAAAAAAAAACAACGTTACACACAATCATTTCCATTCAAAAAAAAAAAAAAAAAATCAAAGTATTTTAGTAACCACTTTATCCTGGTCAGGGAGCTTTTAACATAAAGGAGATTGTTGTTGATTTTCACAAGTGATACAAAAAAAATTATTCAAAATAGCAGTGTAGCTTAGTGGTTAAGACTTTAGACTACTGATTGGAAGGTTGTGAGTTCAAATCCCAGCACTTCCAAGCAGTAGATCACTGGTGCTATGAGTTTTGTAGCTGGTAATCCAGGGGCTTTTGTGAAGACTGACTGCCTCATGAATTTGTAAGTACTGCAATATTTCAGCCCAAAACCTGGTTCAGTCTGCCAGGAGGTGAAACTGGGATATAGATGATAATGAAGATAATGACCCTAAACATTAATTCAAATCAACAATGGCTGCTGCAACACAACATTTACTAGTCTCCAAATTTAAACATTAATAATGGTCTGAACTGAAAAAGGGCAATCTGTATGCACAAATCTATGAACATAAAGGAACTTGAAGTGTTCTGCATTAAGGAGAGTCCAAGAGCCCTTAAAATAAATTACAAACTTAATATTAATATTACAGGAGGCTATTGTTGTTCTCTCCAAGGGAGGTGTCACCAAAGACTAGGGGTGCCAATAATTTTGAGTTTGCTGAACAATTATACTACTTAGGAAAGCATTTTGTGTGTGGAAAAACTGTTGTGTTTATATAAAAGCACACATTATTACTATTATTATGCACATTCTTTTTTTTATAGGTTGTTTTCATGAAGATTGCCAATTATTTTAGAGGGCACTGCATGAGGAGATTTTGGCTTGTAATAAGTTTAGACTGAAAGTGGAAACATGAGAATTCACATTTTCTTCTTTGTAATAATATGAATAGAATTGTCAATTTTGAGGCTTGTAGATAGCCTCTCTCAGAGAATAATATTTAAATTTGGTTAGTGATTTGGTTATATTGGGGGCATGGTGGCTTAGTGGTTAGCACGATTGCCTCAAACCTCTAGGGTTGGGGGTTCGAATTTCTCCTCTGTCCTGTGTGCGCGGAATTTGCATGTTCTCTCTGTGCTTCTGGGGTTTTCTCCGTATACTTCAGTTTCCTCCCCAGTCCAAAGACATGCGTTGTAGGCTGATTGGCATTTTCCAAATTGTCCGTATTGTGTGTGTGTGTGAGAGTGGTATGGAAAATGGATGGATGGGATTTCAAACTAACTGATTCAATGAATGTTGTTGCTTACCATGGCTACAAGCCAAGTCTCTCACCTGCCAATCACAGGGACACTAAGAAATTATGGACACCAGTGAGTTCATGTATTCGGAAGATAGCATCAGATTCCTCTGAGTGTGTTACGCTGCTCTGTGGCGCAGCGTGTGCAGTATATTGTAACGAGGCAGTTGGATTCTTCATGTCTCAGAGGAAGCACACATTAGTTTTTACTCTTACTAGTTGGTAGTAGTCATATTATATCATATGATGATGTACAAAATACTGCTTTCATGTCAAAACCAATTAATATCCCCATCACCTCAAATACAGGTGCATCTCAAAAAATTGTAATATCATGGAAAAGTTTTTTTTTTTTTTTTTTTTCTGTAATTTAATTCAAAAGTGGAACTTTCATATATTCTAGATTCACTACATATAAAGTGAAATATTTCAAGCCTTTTTTTGTTTTAATCTTGACTACGGGTTACCGCTCATGGAAATCAAAAATCCAGTATCTCAGAATATTAGAATAAAGAATTTATAATACAGAAATGTCGACCTGAGAAGAACTCTAATCAGCTAATTAACTGAAAACACCTGCAAAGGTTTCCTGAGCTTTTAATCTCTCAGTCTGGTTCAGTACACACAACCACAATCATGGGGAAGATGAAAGTAAATTTTGCATTTCATTTGGAAATCAAGGTCCCAGAGTCTGGAGGAAGAGTGGAGATGCAGTTTCCACAGTCAGTGATGATTTGGGGTGACATGTCATCTGCTGGTGTTGGTCCACTGTGTTTTCTCAAGTTGAGTCAATGCAGCATCTACCAGGAGATTGTAGAGCACTTCATGCTTCCATCTGCTGATGAGCTTTATGGAGATGCGGATTTCCTTCTCTAGCAGGACTTGCTTGATTGGCCAGCCAACTCGCCTGACCTGAACCCATAGAGAATCTCTGAGAGACACCAGACCCAACGATACAGACGAGCTGAAGGCCGCTATCGAAGGCCGCTACCAAAGTCCTGACCAAGTATTGAGTGCATAAATGAACATACTTTTCATACTTTATTCTTTATTCTAATATTTTGAAATACTGGATTTTTGATTTCCATGAGCTGTAAGACGTAATCATCAAGATTAAAACAAACAAATAAAAAAAAAGGCTTGAAATATTTCACTTTGTGTGTAATGAAGCTAGAATATAAAACCCCAAATGGAGGAACATTTTGCAACTAATTAGATTAATTGGCAACGGGTCAGTAACATGGCCGGGTATAAAAAGAGTGTCTTAGAGAGACAGTCTCTCAGAAGTAAAGATGGGATGGAATCTGGATGAAAACATATGTTGCTCTAAAACCTGGATATAGCTTTCAGCATTGATGGTGCCTTTCCAGATGTGCAAGCTGTCCATTCCATAGGCACTAATGCACCCCCATACCATCAGAGAAGATGCAGAGATGCATCAGAGATGCAGGCTTTTGAATAAAAATTGTTCCACAAATTGTAGACACAGTTTTTCGCAGATTGGTGAACCTCTGCCCATCTTTACTTCTGAAAGACTCTGCCTCTCTAAGAAACTTTTTATTTATTTATTTATTTTTTATACCCAATCATGTTATTGACCTGTTGCCAATGTTCCTTCAGCTGTTTCTTTTTAGTAACACTTACTTTTCCAACCCAACTTTTTTGAGATGCGTTGCGGCCATCAAATTAAAAAAATGGTACATGTTCTACTGTGAATAACATATGGGTTTATGAGATTTGCAAATCATCGCATTCTGTTTTATTTACATTTTACACATCATCCCAACTTTTTTGTCATTGGGGTTGTATGAAAATGACACTTTTTGAATTAAATTATGGAAAAAATGTACTTTTCCATTATATTAAATTTTTTTGAGATGTACCTGTAATTGTGATTAGTTGCTTGTGTAATAATTATAACAGCAGTTGAAGTGTATGCTTATTCATTTTTTGACTCAGTAACAGAAGCTGAGCATTGCATTTTGAGTGTTTAGCGGTTCAAATATAAAGTGGCCAGAAAGTTGTATTCTGAAAGCTTCAGATTTCACATACGGTGTATAACAACTTTTACTAGTCCTTACAGGCACATTTACATGATATATTTGTGTTTGGTGGTGGTGTTTTTACATTTTTTTATTTTTCAGAACTCCCTGAGCACTGAACGAGATTACGAGAGCCTGGTGTTAATGCGCATGAGGCAGGCGGCAGAGCGACAGAAGCTCATCGAGCAAATGCAGCAGGAAGATGAAGAGGAAGAAACAGTAAAGACCTGAGGGGACACACTCATCAGCTTTACTTAAACATATAACCCTTCATTACTATTTTGTGCTTGTTTATTGCCCTCGCAATTTGAATCCTCACAAATCAATAAAGTTTTTTCTTTTGGTAAATGCTGACAGTCAGGGTTGTGTAACTCAATGTGTTCCTCGGCTTTCGGCCGAGGGTGTGCCTTAGCAGGAAAAGATTTTCACTAAGGAAGCACGCAGTCCGCGAATGGCTTCAATCAGCCGGCGCACAGCCTGAAACTGCGGACCATGTCTCCCGGGGTGAATTTCTGGATTCAGAACTTGTTCTTGTCCAGTGCTGAACACAGTGGAACTATGGGAGGAAGTAAACATGGGTTTTTTTTTTTTTTATTATTTTAATGGGAACAGTACTGATGGAGTTGATGAAAGGTGACGGGAAGTTCTTTCCTCTCTGAAATAACTGTGGTGGTTATGATGATTACGCTTCAGATATTGTGTATTGGAGACTGTGGCCCAAATCACTAAGGGAACGCATGGAGTCTCAAGGCCAAATCCGTGATGAAAGGCTGATTTTTTTCGGGGCGCTGGCCTTGTTTCCTTACACCTTCCAGTAGGAAAAATTCCTTGCCGCTTTGTTGGTATCTACTAAATATATTTGAAACCACTTTAACCATAAGTGTCTGTTATGCCCTTCTGTATTCCATCATATTGTCTTTGAATATGTTCGATTTTAACAAATACCAGAGATTCTCTGTCCGGTCACTCCAACAGTTGTCACTTTTGAGCATACCTGAGGCAGGTAATCAAGAGTTAATTATCCATTTCAAGTATATTAGGAACTGGAATGAACAGAAAATGTGAACCGACTGCTGGCCTGCTGAAGTAGATGGAGAAACTCTGGTGTCCATTAAATACATTGCTGTTTGTCTAAATAGATCCTATTCTTCCCAGTTATACTTTTTGCCATCTGTAGACCACCTCCTTTCTTCTCCTGGGGGAGCACAAGCCCCTGTTACCACTTCCTCGATTAACTGCTGTTGAAAATGCTCTCAGAAGTAGTCTGAAATTCTTAGTCTGACTGATAAAAGAATGATTCATGATTCACAGTACAGGAGTATAGGGTCCCCCTGCTGAGTCTTGATTCATCTCAAAGGTTTCTTCCTCCTCCTCCTCTTCCTCCTGTCTCCATCCTAGAGCGTCCCCCCCCCCACTGTTGCCTTGGCACGCTTCAATTTTCATTTCATTTGTGTTATTAAAATGCTACAAAAGAATAAAAAAAAAATCTATTCAATAAGTACCACAAGAGGATAGAACATGCAGCAGAGTACAAGCAGTTAATATAAGTCTTGACAAAGTGTACACAGTGTCCTGGAACTTTTTTTTTTTTTTTTTTAAATCCTGTGCTGATCCTCACAACTTGGCTGGAGTATGCAAGTTATACTGAATATTTTAGATGAAATGGTTGAAGCCTGCCTGTTTTGTGGAAGTTGTCCTGTTTTTAACATTTATGGCATTTGGCATTTTTAAAAGCAATTGTGTGAGTAGGTGGTCATAAGTGATAAGTTATTGAGTGCAGGAAATTGCTAGCGTCACTTAGATGACAAAAAAATGTATGATTTAGGCCAGGGGTGGAAAATGCTTACATAATTGTACTTTGTTTCTGTACTCAAGTATTACTGTGCCATATTTATACTTTATTTGAGTATTACTGAAATTGAATAAGGGGGCACAGTGCCTTAGTGGTTAGCACGTTTGCCTCGCACCTCCAGGGTTGGGGCCCTGTGTGCGAGGAGCTGGCATGTTCTCCTAGTGCTTTGTGGGTTACCTCTGGTTTCCTCCCCAGTCCAAAGACATGCATTGTAGGCTGATTGGCATCTCTAAATTGTCTGGTATGTGTGCGATTGTGCCATGTGATAGGTTGGCACCCCATCCAGGGTATCCCCCACCATGTTCCACGAGTCCCCCTGTGATAGGCTCTAGGCTCCTCGTGACCCTGTGTAGGATAAGTGGTACAGAAAATGGATGGATGAAATTGAATACCGTTAACTTTTTAAATACTTATTTATTTAATACTAATACTTATTTAAGAACTTTCTGTATTACTCGTATTTATTTATACCTTCAAAATACTCGTTACAAGTTATAAAAGGTCTCTTCTTGTCTCATCCAGCCAATGACTGTACACTGTACAGTCAATAAAATGGACTCAGTTCATCACTAGAAAAAGTCATCAAGAATCATGCCAATTCATCATCTACTTCAAACATAAGACATCATTTCTTTCTTTTCTACCCTTAATTTAGGCCCAATGTGCTGTTCTAGTAGCTAGGTGGCTGAGTAATTGTTTCCACTATTAATTACATAAACAAGTGCAGCAAAATTACATTCAGCCTGCACTCATGAACGATTTTTATATATATTTTTCAAAATAATTGTACTTCATTTAAATGCAAAGTCCGAGTGCAAACGTATGTACATTCAGCGGATCCTGCTGATGCGGGTTCCTTCTACTTTTCTCATATTCAACAATGATTCGCCAAAAAAGCTAATTGAGTAAGCGCTCCCTCTTGTGGAGAATCTTTAGCATACTGAAAGTGAATGACTTACTTGGTTTATGAACCAGGCTTGTAAATGTATCGCATTTAAAACGTAGACACGATGCAATACTTTGGGCCCTGCCTTCAAGTGAATTATTTTGAATTACTTTGAAACAATAAAACACCACCAACAGCTCCTCATGCACTAGTCAGGCAGGGTCTGATGTGACATCTAATAAGAACACATGATCTGCAGACAGTGGGGGGTTGGGAATATAGTAGGCAACAAACGCAGTTTAAAATTTCTAAACCAGTCCGATGTCTCTTGAAGGCAGGGCTCAAAGTAAGGGCGATGACAGACAACAAGCAGACAGTATGATGAATGTAAGCCAGGATGGCTGAAAAGTTGCCAAATAAGACACCATGCAGTAAAAACAAATCATATTTTACAAGGCAAATATGAATCTCTTGAACCCTCGTTTTGAAGCCTTGACTCATTAGAAACATTGTTATACCTCTGGATGTTAAAAGTACACAGACTACAGGAAGTTCTGGAAGGTTTTTGAGGTAAAAATCTGTAGGTGTATGGTTGATTTCCATGGGTAGAAAATACTTGAGTTATAGTACTTTCTTACTGGTTCTCTGGAAGATTTGTACTTTACTCAAGTATTGTTGAAAATAAGTATTTGTACTTTTACCCAAGTAAATTTCCAAGAGACAAAACATATTTTTTTTACTCCTTTTTCATTGTGACTTTCAGTTTACTTGTTACAAATATCAAAATCCATGAGATTTTTCTTGGTTACCGATTCAGGATGAGACATTTCCACGCTCTGGACTTTGGGTTTGACTCCTCCCAGGTAAAAAGAGTTGAATCGGGTCTCATGCCCATGGACCTTTTTAATCTGCAGTGAGGGGCACTTGTCTCCGTTACCTCCCAAGTAAAAATTAAATATCGTCATTAAGAATTCGCCGTGAGATATGTTCAATTTAAATTAAAGTAAATTATCTATAATGTTTTGTAATTTCAGTGTTCATTTAGCTAGCTAGTGAAGTTCTGTAAATTAGTTTAAGTTAGCGTTAAGAACGTGGTTTTGGAATTCATGCATAAAAGATTATTAAACATGACCATCAAACCAAATTCTAGGTTTGTCTGAGTTAGTAGAATATTTTTGCTTATAACTGATTGCTTAGTGAACTAGCTACTGTCGGGCATGATGAACTTTTCTTTTCATCAGTTAAAAATATTTACTTTTTACTGTTGAATACTTGAGTATATTAAATGTAGATACTTTTGGACTTTCACCTAGTAGATGTAGGCCTCCATAGTTCTACTATTAATTGAATAAGATTTTGACAGTACTCATACTTTTACTTAAGTACAGTTTCTCTATATTTTTTTCCACCCCCATTGATTTCACTGCAATTTGCTGCCAAAATTTTGAACAACAGTCACCAGATCTGTATTCTCATTAGAAACCATGTTTGGCCTTGCTAGACTACTTGTGCACTACTTTGCATGCCTACATACTTATATAACATTTTCACTAACTTGAAAAGACTTACTAGTAAAGTACCTACTTATTAAAACAATTGTGATTATGTTGCATGTGCCCTTTATTTAAAAATTGTAACCTTTGACATAAGGCACCACAGTGGTGAACTGGCTATGATATATTGCCTGTAGGTGTGAACATGTGAGTGAGTAGTGTCCTGTGATGGACTGGGGTCCCATCCAGGGTGTGTCCCTGCCTCGTGCCCATTGTTTTTGGGACAGGCTCCCGATCCACTGCAACTTTGACCAGTGTAAAGCATTTATTGAAGAATAATGAATGCATGAATCTTTGACAGTGGGTTGTTTTCCAACCCTTACCATTTTTCCAAGCAACATCACAAAACCAAACAGTATTATTATACCTTTATCCAAGTTTCCATGGCCTGTTTACTGCTGTCATTCATCTTTCAGTCACACCTTTTCCAAAAACCCAGCAAATCCATCTCCCTGTTATGCAATACCCATCTCAGTGCCATACCACTCTCACTCTATTTTTGTCATTCGTTGCAACGTTCCAGTCACATGGTTCTGTTTACTCACTTGGCTCCATCACATTTCTGGAAAGTAGCTTTCAAATTACAACACAGGAAACCCAATTACACTCGGCCCATCCACACACACGCACACACACATCCTACTGGAGTGATGAGCCAGATCAGCTTGTGCTGCACTCTGAAGACTCCCAAGCCATCTGCTGCTACTATCTCCACCTGTCCATCTCCACAGAGTAATCACCTCAATTTTGCTTCCGGCTGCCTCCCCTTTCTCACTTTTTATCTGTTCTCAGATCTGTCTGCCAAGCCATCAGCTCCTTAGAGGGTAAGAATCCTGGAAGTCCAAGGAACCTTCCAAGCATGTTCCTCAGGGAAAGATTACCAGCCGTTTTGATGTTAGAGGAACAAATTGCAGGCCAAGTCACGGTGGAGGTATTCATTTAGAGCCAAGTGAAGAGAGCTCTGGATAAATATTTGGCAAAGTGATAACTGAGAATGAGTTTCTAATTAAACCACACACTGTGCTTCAGGCTTCTAGTATACACCAAGAGGAGTACAACATTTTTTCCTTTATATAGACTGAGCTAATGAAGGGCTTGGTGATTAGCTGATATTTAGTAGAGCAGAACCTGCTAATGTGTAGAGCTTGAGCCATCCAGAACTGGAAAAAGGAAATCCGAACACAAACAGTCAAGTGCAGACAAATGCTCACATTAGTTTCCTCTTGGCATGTGGTGTGAGAATACTTTAAGTTGATTGCTTCTACTTAGGCAATTAGCCGCAGGTTTCTTTCCACTTAGGGAGCCATTTTCAGTAAAATTAATGTTGCAAAAGCTAGTGAATAAAACAACATAATAGGGTAGTACAGTTAATTGCAAAGGTCTCCCCTGGCTTTTGTGTGGACAAATTAAAATGTACCTGTAATTTATCTACCAAAATAACAAACAAACAAATGAATATATAAATCCAGGAAGTCAAAAATGAAATGTTTTTTTTTTTTCCTGTAACAAGAGTCAAATTCTACAGAACAATATTTTGTGTGATTAATCTCGCAGCCTTCCCATCTGATTTGAAGAAGGCAGTGCATGACATCTTGCAGAGCTATAACACATACGTCAATAACAATAGGCAAAGATTGGCCAAACGATCAGAGTTACAACAGATTTATCAGCAATAATATCTTAGCATCCACTATTTGATAGATTTTGGTACTTGTGTAATTGAAGAAACATCTGTAAACCATTTTTCATATTGCCAAAAAAGTCCCTGGCTCTTAAAATGTAATCTTCATCTAAATCACGATACTAAGTAAACACACATCATCATTCCTATATATCTTTAGTGAACAGTTAACTGGTTTAAACAGTCAAGGTAATCAATGGTAAAAGTATACAAACCCATTCAAACATGCTTTCAAGATCAAATCAAATCAAGATTTAACCATGAAAGGTGCTATTCAAATACAATTGACTTGATTTATGTTTAGTAATTTATTGGAAGTAATATCAGAGCACTTTCACTCAGAACACTTTCATTACCAGTAGATTTTTGTGGTGTTTTGGTTGAATTTGCCTTTCAGTGACACTGAGGTCAGCACTCTTGACTTGGCCATTATAATATTCAGAATTTCTGTTTTAGCAAATCTGTTATTTTACTTCTGTGGATGTCTTTCAAAATTCTTTATCCATCATTACCATGACACCAGTTCTATAAGTATACAGTGCCTGTGACTTACTGACATCACCAAATTGTTGGTTTCTTCTTTTGTGATGCTTTTCCAGGCTTTCACGGCAGACTATTTCTCAGTAGTCAGTATGACATCTATAACGTTTTCTTACTTTTCATAATCTTTCTAACATTCATATTATTTTTTTTTTGTGAGGGAGAGGGGTAAGTATGAATATTTTAAAAATATTTATTTAGAGGAATTATTGGATTGGTAAGGCCAATTCAATAGATTTTTTGTTGTAGGTTGGCAAATAATAGTTGTGATGTCTATTGTTTTTAAAATTGTCCATATTCCCTTGTAGTTTAATGCATGTAAAACTTTATATAACTTTCTTTTTCAGAAAAAAGTTCCAAATAGAACCTCTTTAGAAAGCTAGAACTAGTATCTGGATATATTTGGTTATGAGATAAAAACTTCAGAGTGGATGGTCTTAGTGATATGAACATTGTCAACAGTGGCTGAGTCAGCGTTCACATTGCTGCAGCACTGACCATCTTCTGTAATGTGTGGAAATTCACAAAATGTTTAATGCCTAGTTTCATTGTTAAATAACCAGTAAGATAACTAGTAACCTAGGTTACCAGCAGGTGTGGAAATTAACAAACTACTACTCTTGTTACAGTACTTGAATACATGATTTACTGTAATGGTACTTATTGAAAATAATTAAACCATAGTACTTTTACTTAAGTCAGTGTGTTTTGTAGTCTTTCCACCACCAGTTACCAAAGGAACACTGACATAGATCTTGAACATTGATCTTGAACATCTTGAACATTATAATAATAATAATAATAATAATAATAATAATAATAATAGAAAAAAAAAACAACATTCACAATATTGTAAATATACACAATATCACAATACATAAATGAAAATGCTTTCAAAATCCACACTTTGCCAACCAAGAAAATAATTAATTATGGAATGTTAGACTTTGACAAACTTGTCATAGACGGTTAACAAACAAACAGCAATGTTTATTGAAACAAAAGCAGACAGTCCATAATGGTATGCAAAAAGTAATCATAAAAATAGAGTAAAAGGTAAAAACCATGAAACAAGAACTATAATCAGAGGAACAGATCAAAAGGGGCAAAAAAGGATAATAAACAAGGAAAAGTTAGAGCAAAGATCAAACACAGGGGAAAAACAAACTGGCAGGAAAAATAGTAACATAGGCTGAGAAACAGACAAAACACACAAACATGACTTAGCAAAGTCTCAGCATGCTTGAAGTCAGGGGCGTAACCTGGCCTGGGCATTAGGGACTGTAGCCCCGAAGATTTTTTCTTTGGCCCCTAATAATTCTCCACTTGGAGCTGTTTGTCACGACATAACTGAACGTCAGTAAAAGAAGACGGCGGTGTTGTAATTTTATATCTTCAGTGAACGGAGGCGAGACAAATCAGACAGGGTTTCTTATTGGCTGAAAGCTCTCAATTCTGCCAAACGCTAGCTCACACAGTCAATGTGAGGGAAAATGGATATACTCCATTTTTAAAAAAAATTAAACCAGTAAAGGGGTTGATACTGACACATGAACATCCACTTATGCTGAGCAGGAAAACAAGGTGTGTAAATATCTGAGTTCCAGTTTATGTGAACATGATATGAGCTGAGCATAAGGAAAGATAATGTACTTCACGTGGCACTATAGCAGTTAAACCCATACAATGGTAACTTAGTTGCGTCTCCCCTTGGCTAGGGACACCAAACTAGCTTAGTTAGAAAAGTTTAATATTTTTATCACCTGAAGTAAGTTTTATGATAAATCCCAGTTTTTCTGATCATGTCAAACATTGACAGCTAAGTTATGTCAACTTCCATAAAATAAAACTTAGGCTACTAGCTGAGCTGGAAAAAAATGCATGGAGACAAATCTGGGCTCAGGCCTAGATGATTAACAGTCCAGCTAATGCCACTGCTTGAGGTGTATATATACACATGGGTACATGAGAGAATTGACAGGTGAGGGAAATTAGAAAACCGTCAAACGTGAGAATGGCTGAAGTAGGTGTGTTTAGAGGCTTAGGATTCATCGTCAGTAACCACTTTATCCTTGTCAGGGTCACTATGAATTTCAGGAATACTGGGTGCACACCAAGAATACACCCAAAATGGGATGCCTGTTCATCACAGGGCACCATGCACACACACACACACACACACACACACACACACACTCATTTTCACTTTGAATAGCCAATCCACATTCTGACATATTTTGGAGGAAACACAGGAGAGACATGCAAAACTCCACACAGATACTGGAACTAGAACTGTGGGGCAGCAATGTTACCTGCTGCATTGCCACGCTGTCCCAGTTGTAAATTTAAAAATAAAATGAGTTAACTTTCAATAAAATAATTGTAGAAAAATGTGGAAAAATTTGAGTAGCAGTGGAAAACTCAATCTAGGATATGTCAAGCCCCCCCCCCCAAAAAAAGTCACAACCTTTCTATATGGTAGCTTTTGCAAACAGTTTTCTGTATAAACTAGAACCCCCTTGATATCTTCTTGTGCACAAGCATGCCAACACCTTTCAGAAAGTCATTCCAGCCATCTTTTCCTAAAACTTTCTCACAGATTTCTCCCTGGTTCAGCAACAGTTCCAAATGACAAATAACTAATGATTATCCAAAGGTTCATAGAACCACTGCTATATACAGTACATGATGATGTCCATCAGCCAGCATCTTTGTCATTTCTCTGACAAACAGATAGCTGCGGTCTAAATACAGTAGTATCGTAGGGTGCAGTCCTCAGTTGGTGATTCATTCCAAAGGCCAAACCCCCATTTACAGCATACCTGGCTGAGGGTTCCAAATCTCTCTGTCCATTTGGAAATACAGATCTGCTCAAGAAAGAAACTGCTGGAGTGTTTTAAACACTAGAGTTAATGCAATAGTGGAAAACATCTTAGGCCACAAGCAAGTTCAACTTTGTGCATCCCTGATATTTGTTGTAGCTGCCTGTCACTACATTGTTTATGGGCACTGTTTCGAAGAGGACTCCTTTCATTAGAAAAGCCTTGCACCTCAGGCAAGTTAGAGCCCAGGCCCATCTTTCTGAGTCAAGAACAGGTTTCTGTTTGTGGCATTTATGGTTTAACCGTAGGCTGATAATCCACTTCTTAGCAAACCCATGGGAGTTACCACTGCAGCTACCAAGATCAGTCTTAGAAACCTCAACAGAAAAAAGGTTCCACACATGGTGACCTGGTTTAAACTAATTGGCAAGCATTAATGCTTTAAAGCCTCGTAATATGTTTGAAAAGGGTGACTGTGTCCCTAATGGCCTGCTCCTTGGTAGGGGCACAACTGGCCAAGTATAGCAGTATCCCAATGCCACTGGCCATTAGGAGAGACAAGACCACTTTCTTCTTGGAAAAAGCTATGGTACTAGATCAAGATGAAAATCTAAAAATTTTATTTGGACTGCCTGCCCTTGGATGCATCTGTTTACTAGGATGATAGGGACATGAAAATAGGAATTGCACAGGTCCACCAATATGATCCAAATTTCATGTGATGATTTATTCCTGATGGGGTACTGTTTAAAGTCTGCCTCACAAGATGCACGAAGGCACAGATATAACTATTAGGGGTCTTAGACCAGGACCGCTCTGGGTGTTGACTTAAAACTGCTGCACAGATGGTCTGTGTACCTATGCTGGTTTAGTCATTCTAAAACCTGAGCGCTTCTATCCAAGGCCTTTTTGGAAGATTTGCAGGGTTGATCTGCATACGTACAGCAGAGTGGACTGTACAAACCACACTTGACGCTGTGGATAAACCAGGTTGACAGAGTTTGCCCCATATCCTGGCCTAGGTGTCCCACTGCTGTGAATGAAGTGTCAACCAGCTCCCATGCAGAAAGATCAGTTTATATAGATTGGAGCAATTGCTCCATTGCTAGCAGCAAAACAACTAACATATGCTATTACATCCGATGCGACACACACTTGCAATAAGTCATCATAAATTCAATATAATGAGTCATCTCTGCATCTTCAATCAACACTTGGGCAGTGCACATCTGAACATAATGATTTGTCTTGGCATGCGTGGTCACACACACAAGGAGGTATTCAGGTTATTCTCAGTGCCCCTGATGGATAGGAATAGAACTATTAATCAATCTCAAGAAAATACTGTACATACATCAGGTTAGTACCCCAACTAAATGCTCAAACGAAATTTTCTTTAAACTTTTATTTAGTTCTCTTTGCAATAGCACACATCATATTACATTTACATCACAGTTGTCAAACATGTCCTAGAAGGTCAATACCTTACAGAGATTTGTGTTTCTGCATCTTCTAACAAATTCAGCCCAGAAAGCCTTGATGGTTTTCTGATTAGTTAAATCAGGCATTAAATGAGGTGGAATACTGAACTCAGCATACAGCACAAAGCTAAATAAAGCAATAAACTAAACAATGACATGATGTTTGGTTGTGAAATTAGGTTCTGGAATGAGTTTAACATTTTAGCTAATTGAAATTGAGATTGTGATTCTCCAAAACCACAAAACATCTGTAAAAAGGAGATTTTTGACCAACGTGTAGAATTAAATTTAATGAAGCATCCAACATTAATGACAGAACCATAAATATGTATACTAATTACTTGCCTTTCATATGGTTCGTTTGAAGTACATACATTTAAACATGTCTAAACAGAAATAAACAGCTCTCCCTACTGAACTGACAGACTTGCCTTACACTGTTTCCGTTTTGATTACATAATGTCAGGGTTGATTGGCTTAGCTGTAGAAAGAGAAAAAATCTCCATTTGCAGTTTTAATTATAAAACATTTTCACAAGGAAAAAAACCTAGCCATTGCACAACACTAGTCTCATGCCAACACTGCTCAAATCTGCTTATGACAGATAACCTGTGTTCAAATGGTGATAATTATTTTTCATATCATGACATTACAGGATGTTGACAAAGCTCACTAGTTTCTTTGTGAAGGCACCACACTAGAGTCTGACCAACTCCTGTCATTGTCACAACTCTGTATCCGAGCTTCTCAAGTTTGTCCAGGACTAATCGTGGTGGTTCATCCACATAGTATTCTGAACTGCAAGACACAAAACATATGAAAATGTTTATTCATTTGAGAGTGGTTCTCGAACAGTCCTGACATTTAATGTCACAACCTTTGACTCACTAGCATACAGCATGCATGCTAACCCATGAATTGTACAGCAAAAACAGTTGTAAAAGCAGCTACTGTAATTAAATGATTTGAATGCTAACAAGTGATCATTGACAAAAGCAGTAAACAAAACTAGTTCAAAAATAAAGCATAGCTTAGTTCCCTTTTGACTCAGACTATAAACTAAACATTCCAATATTGTTATATACAGTGCCCTCCACTAATATTGGCACCCCTGGTAAATATGAGCAAAGAAGGCTGTGAAAAATTGTCATTATTGTATAACTTTATATTTTGTTTAAACAAAAAAAAAATTAATTAAAAAATAAATAAATAAATCACAAAAATACTCTGCTCTCATGGATATCAAATAATTGCAAACGTTTATTTAAAAGACAAACATTTGTTAAATATGTGTGCCACAATTATTGGCAGCCCTATGAATTCATATGAGAAAAATATTTTAAGTATATTCCCATTGATATTTAACATTTTTAGTGGTATATACATGAGGTAACACATAGGCCAAATTCCCTTAGTCATTTACAACAATGGGTAAGACCAAGGAATATAGCTGTGATGTGCAGCAAAAGGTTGTTGAGCTTCACAAAATGAGACGTGGCTATAAGAAAACAGCACAAGCTTTGAAAATGTCCATTTCCACTATCAGAGCAATAATTAAGAAGTTCCAGTCAACTAGAAATCTTATGACTCAACCTGTAAGAGGATGTGTGTATATATATTGTGCGTCTATATGTGTCTATACAGTGACTTCTGCTAAGGAGTATGCTACTTCTGCTACTTTCTTCAAGGAAAAGCTAGAAACTTCTGCACAAGACCCTCACAACGCCACATCTTTTCTTCACTACTCAACCCACCAGCTCCTCCTGCTCCATCCTCCCTGACTGCTGAAGACTTTGCCACCTTTTATGATGAGAAGATTGAAAAAAAATCTGCCAGACTTTCACTTCTACCCCACCTCCTACACCACCCACTGAGGATGGTACATGCTTCACTGGGACATTTGTCTAATCTAGCAACAGAAGAGATCTTGCAGGTCATCTTGTCCTGCAATCCTACCACCTGTCCATTGGATCCAATCCCTTCCACAATGCTCCAGACCGTCTCACAAGACCTCCTCTCTTTCATCACAACTATCATCAATGGCTCCATATCATCTGGTTATATACCAACTGCATTCAAGAGAGCAAGGGTTATTCCCATCCTGAAGAAACCCACTCTAGATCCCTTGGACATTGGCAACTACTGACTGGTATCACTTCTCTCTTTTCTTTCTAAAATCTTTGAACGCACTGTCTACAATCAATTGTCTCTATACCTCTCACAAAACAACCTTCAAGATCCTAACCAGTCTGGCTTCAAAGCAGCACACAACACAGAAACTGTCCTTTCGGCCATCACTGAGAAGCTACATGCTGCTAGATCAACCAAACTGTCTTCAGTCCTCATCCTCCTTGACCCTTTAGCAGCATTTGACACAGTCACAGTCTTGTCCACCCTCATGAGTCTCGGAAATCATGGTGCAGCATGGTAGTGGTTTGCTTTCTACCTTGAAGGTCACTCATACCAGATGATGTGAGGGAATCCACATCTGCTCCCTGCAGGCTCTCCACTGGTGTCCCACAAGGCTCAATACTTGGTCCTCTTCTGTTCTCACTCTATACTCGATCTCTTGGTGAGGTCATATTCTCACATGGGTTCTCATGCCACTGCTATGAGGATGACACTCAACTCATCCTCTCCTTCCCTCCCGCAGATCCTCTTATTTCTACTCAGATCTCAGCATGTTTGGCAGACATCTCATCATGGATGGCAGCTCTTCAGCTGAAACGTAATCCTAGCAAAACTGAACTACTGTTCATTGCAGGTGATTAATCACCATGACAGGATCTTGTAATGTCGATGGACAATTCTGTGATCCTATCTTCGGTTAATGCATGCAACCTTGGGGTAACCATGGACAATCAACTGTCCATTTCCTCGCACATTGCTAATCTGACACGCTCATGTTGATTTCTCCTTTACAACATCAGAAGGATTCGTCCATTTCTATCTATACAGGCCACTCAGGTGCTGGTTCAGTCTCAGCGCCATTCAACCTCTGAAACTGATCCACAATGCAGGTGCTGAACTTGTTTTCAACCCTCCTAAGTTCGCTCACACAACCCTATGGCTACGTTCCGTCCACTGGCTTCTTGTAGCTGCCAACATCAGATTTAAAACTCTGATACTTGCGTACAAATCCAAAAATGGACCAGCACCCACTTACCTTAAATCACTTATCAGACCCCGCCGAACCTCTAGCGCTGCTAGACTGGTGCCACCATCTCTCAAGGTACAAGGAAGGCATGCGTCAAGACTCTTCTTTTGTTCTGGCACCTAGGTGGTGGAATGAACTTCTCCCAGATGTCCGAACAACTAGTTAGTCACTGGCGGTCTTTAAATGATGTCTAAAGACCTACCTCTTCCTAAAGTACTTAAATTAGCACTTTTCATTAAAGAAAATTCTAGATTTTCTTACTATATTACTTCACAACAGAGTTTTAAGACTGATGGTATTCTTAGTCTGTGGCCTAGTGAAACAATATTGGGATGTATTTATTGAGAGAGACTTCAAAGCACTTCTGTAAGTCGCTCTGGATAAGGGCGTCTGCCAAATACCATAAATGTACATGTATATTGTTTCAATACACTGAAGAGGATGGTTCGAGTGGCCAAAAAATCTCCAAGGATCACATCTGGAGAACTGCAGAAGGTAGTAGCATCTTGGGGTCAGAAAGTCTCCAAAACTACAACCCGAAGTCACCTACATAACCACAAGTTATTTGGAAGGGTTTCAAGAAAAAAAAGCCTCTACTCTCATCCAATAACAAATTCAAGTGTCTTCAGTTTGCCAGAGACTACTGGAACTTCAAATGGGATTGGGTTCTATGGTCAGATGAAACCAAAATAGAGCTTTGTGGCAATAAACACCAGAGGTGATTTTGGCACACATAGAGAGGTAGCCATATGGAAAAGTACCTCATGCCCACGGTTAAATATGGTGATGGCTCTTTAAAGTTTTGGGGCAGTTTTTCTGTCAGAGGACCTGGACATTTTGTTAGGATACATGGCATCATGGACTATCAAATATCAACAGATACTGAAAACCTGACTGCCTCTGCCAGAAAGCTTAAATGGGCCGTGGTTGGATCTTCCAGCAGGACAATGATCCAAAACGTACATCAAAATCAACAGAAAAATGGTTTATTGACCATAAAAATCATGGTCCTGCCATGATCATCCCAGTCCCCTGACTTGAAAACAATAGAAAACCTGTGGGATGAACTGAAGAGGAGAGTCCACCAACGTTGACCTTGAAATTCTGTATGGAGTAATGGTCTCAGATCCCTTGCCATATATTCTCCAATCCCATAGGCATTATAAGAGAAGACTCAGTTGTTATATTGGCAAAGAGAGGTAGAACAAAGTATTGACTAAAAGAGTACCAATAATTGTGCTACACATATATTTAACAAAAATGTTATTTTTTGGATAAACCTATGTTGTGTTTGCAATTATTTGATATTCATGAGAGCAGATTATTTTTGTGATTTTTTTTAATCAAACGATCAAAAGGTTAAACAACA